>NC_057799.1:189296987-189596987 GCF_018294505.1 Triticum aestivum
GGGCCCGGACGGGCCGCCTCGGCGCGCGTGGCCGCCGGTTCGGAGGAGGGGCCGGCTGGTCGCGCCGGGGTCGGAGTAGAAGCGCACGGGAATCGACGGCGGCGGCGGGCGACGCAAACCGATTAAGAATAGATCAGAAAATCAAAAAGAAAAAAGCCGATCAAAACGACCAGCGAGAGAGCGAAAAACCCGGAGCAAGAGCTCGGGAAAAAGACTCTCTAGGGCAGCCGGCCAACACGGCCGGCGGATGAACCCTAGATATGGGCGGCGCGGCCACCGGCGGCAGTCATGGAGGCCGACCGCCCCGGGGGTGGCGCGCGGGTGCGGAAGCGGCGGCGGCTAGGATTTGGATCGTGATTAGGCTGATATCATGTTAGAAGGGAGAGAGAAGGATTGTTGCGAAATATGATGATATATTATTGAGCCTTGAGGGCGAGTATATATTGAGTACAAGATTTGAAAGGCAAGACGTCTCTAGAGATAAGGTAAAATCCTAAACTACCAAATACATGTAACCCAATTATATATCTAACAGCACTGACACAGTTGCAGATCAAGTTGTTCATCGACCGTGCGCGCGCAATTGCACGCCTGTCGGTCACGCACAACTACATTTACCAATTTACGTACTTAATAAATAAAAGAAATGCAATATAAATTGAGAAAGGGAAATAAAAGAAAGAAAAAAA
Organism: Triticum aestivum; assembly: GCF_018294505.1. Classification (NCBI taxonomy): domain Eukaryota; kingdom Viridiplantae; phylum Streptophyta; class Magnoliopsida; order Poales; family Poaceae; genus Triticum; species Triticum aestivum. Next base: position 189,297,677 of record NC_057799.1, read on the forward strand.
TAAACGTAGAGGAAGAAGACAAAGAAAAAGAGAATGATAGAGTAAATCTAGATGACTACTCACATCGACCCGTCAATGTCATAGTGTGTGAAATTTCACTTTCAAGTACAACATCCAATAGTGCCATCATTTTCTTCGCTCAATCACGCAGGCGGTGACGTGAGAAATGGTCTTCAATGGAGAAGGAATATGCTTTGGTCCTACCTTCTAGACATAGTACGTGAGAAATGGTGACGTGAGAAATGGTCTTATCTTCAACAGGCTACGAAAGCTATGCACATGTGACATGTGTAGACATGAGATAATATATGGATTTGCATAGCTTTCGTATGCCTGCTGTAGCAGTTATTTTGATGATGCACAGGCCGGAGTCTTTCCCTTTAAAAAAAAGTTATTTTGAGGGCAAATGGAGGCAAATTTGAAAATTTTGACCTCGGGACGAAATCAAATCACAGAATAAACTGCCCGTGAAATTATTTCACGCGGCTGACCTTTTTATGTGGCGCCCGACACGCAGGCGCCACACCCTATGGTGCAGCGCCTAGCTCTGGCGCGTTGCACCTCTGTCCACCGTGGCAGCCCCTGGGCCCGCACCTGTCAGTGCAGCGCCTTCGAGCTAGGCGCCACACTTGTAATATGCAGCGCCTAGCGCTCGGACGCTGCACTGTGACTTATCCAGCCGCGGCGGCCCTCTCCTCCCCCACCCACCCCATTGCACCCGTTACAGAAACAGATTTGTACGCGGCGGCGGCCCTCTCCTCTCCCCCTCTCAATCGCCTCTCCCAAATCCTTCAGATCTGACGATTTGGTCCGTGGATTCCTTCATCAATCCATCCGACAAGGTACTCTCCTCCGATCCCCTTCTTTCTATCCATATAATGTATGCTATTTTGAAGATTTTGGGGAACCCTTGTTTGATTTGATTAGATTAGAATGTTGCATGTATTAGAATCTTGCATGTATTAGATACCTAATTTTGCAACCCTAGTTTAGTTGATTTTATTGAAAAGATATGGTTTGGATACATAGGTTGACATGTTATTTTATATGGAAAAGATGTTTGTATTTAATCTTGCATGAAGTAGGCCTAGTTTAGTTTATTTGTGTTGAAATTATATTCGTATTGACAAGAATGCTTTGGATACATATGCTTTGAATTTTGCATATAGTAGGCATACTTTAGTTTATTTGTATTCAAAAGATAATCGTGTTGACAAGAAAGCTTTGTTTGAAATTGTTAGGATGGTTTGGCTTCTCGATGATCAATGGGACCATCAACACCGATCGTACGCTATGTCGGTGGAGCAGCGGGTAATAATGAAAGTGGCCGGTGTTATGAATTTCGTGTTTATTTCAAACACAAATGCCCCATATGTAATTTTATGATTTGTTTGTTTGTTGGAGCTTGCACCTCTGAAGCTTCGGTCTCACGGGGTCAACCTTGGGGGAATGCGCTATGATGAGCGATACACACCGTATGTAAGGGAGACAGGACTTCTCCCTTTCATTCAGTTGGTCAGCCGGTCGACGCCACCCCACAATGCTGCAGCAATCACCGCGCTTATTGATCATTGGAGGCCGGAGACACACAGTTTCCATCTTCGGACCGGGGAGATGACCATGACGCTCCAGGATATTGCTATGATCACCGGTCTTCCTATCGAGGGGAATCCTCTATGGATGAACACCGATTCTGATGGGTGGCGCGCGCAGATGCATGCCCTTATCGGTATGGTTCCTCCGGAGCCTCGGGAACCAGAAGCAGAAGACAAGAAGAAGGAAAGAGTCGCAGCCGGTGCTCTTTTCACGTGGATTACATGGCACTTTGGTACTTGCCCTGAGGAAGCTAATGAGGATGAGGTCAAGACATATGCTCGTGTCTACATGTGGTACGTTATATCCAGGACTATGTTTGCGGATGGCACAAGCAAGAATGCTCCATGGATGTGGCTGAATACGTTGACCGTCTTCGATAGCAAATGGAGTTGGGGTTCGGCGACACTGGCTTACTTGTATAGACAGGTATGAAATTGTTTCTTTTTCACTTCATTGCTACATTATCAATGCGATCTTCCTGTTAATTCAACCATTTTCTCTTTTATGTGCAATCCGGTTCTTGTCGTCTTCAAAATCACGGTGAGAGCTTGGCCTAACCCCAAGAGATATACCTTGGCCACCATCTACCACAGCTTCATCCGCGAGACTAACATCCTTGAACAATGTAGTCCGATGATCCCGACCGAATACCTTCTCGAAAGCATTGGCCTCCTTCACCGTGAACCCCTCCTCATCAACTTGTTCATCGGGACCTTCGTCATCCAAATCCGATGCATAGCCACGGGAATAAGGGATGGAAGGGTCCATTGTCTCTTGCAAATGATATTTGTCGAGATCACCCACATTGTTGTCATGGAGATCAACTTCGTTGTCATCGTCCGCATACTCATCATTCTCCTCTTGCAAAGCTTCATCTTGGTTGTTTGTAAACGGGCTCAATGTTGGCCTCACTTCTTGGGTCAAAAGAGGTTCAACAATTTCATCTCGCTTCAAGGGTGGGGGGCTACTAGCAACCAAAGGGGAGGGGTTCCGGTTCAAGTCCAAATGCAAACTTGAATCAACCTTCTTCGTTGCAAATAACTTAAGAGCCTTGTCTAGTGATTCGGCCACCGTCTCCTTGTATGCAACCCAACGTTGCTCCGAGTTGACACGCATTGTCTTCCAACGGATGTGCATTCCAAAACCTACATTATGCCTTCCCTCCAACTCAACGATATCACTAGGGTCCATCCAATTCAAATCTTTCCTCACTTGTTGCAAGAGCTCCGCATAGCTAGGACTACTATCAAACACCATGTCAAGCTCATCCGGGTCCGGTTCAATATTGCCTTTCAAGAAGGCGTCTTTGTCCCCATGATGAACAAACACACATGTTCTTCCCATCCCTATAAGCATTCAAACAACACAACGTAACATTGCTTCCATGAGTACTAATCCAAGGATTAACACGGGATACAAACCCTAACATAGGTATGAAACAACAACCCTAACCCTAACCCTAACCCTAGCACCAACATAAGAACACCCATAAGAATAACCCTAACATACTAACAAGTCTAATCATAGGAATTTGGCAAACAAACATCTCACATCTCCATGCAAATCTCTAGATCCATACAAAACTAGGGTTTCCCCAAACTAGCAACAAATGAGCAATTTGATAACATTACTTGGATCTAAACAAGGGGATCGGAGAAGATAACCTTGAGGGAGGGTTGACTTCGAAATCCACGGACAAATTCTTCAAATTTGCAAGATTTGGGAGATGATTTGAGAGGGGGAGAGAGGGGGAGAGGGGGAAAAGCTCGGGTTGGATGCTATGGGGGTTGGGGTGTGTGGGGTGGGGGAGTGGGGGAGGCTAGGGCAGCCAACTAGTAACAAACAGTGCAGCGCCCGAGCGCTAGGCGCTGCACATTACAAGTGTGGCGCCTAGCTCGGAGGCGCTGCACTAATGGGTGCGGGCTGCTACCTCTTGAGCACCGCGTTGGTTTTCCCTTGAAGAGGAAAGGGTGATGCAGTAAAGTAGCGTAAGTATTTCCCTCAGTTTTTGAGAACCAAGGTATCAATCGAGTAGGAGACCACGCTCAAGTCCCACGCACCTACACAAACAAATAAGAACCTCGCAACCAATGCGATAAAGGGGTTGTCAATCCCTTCACGGTCACTTACGAGAGTGAGATCTGATAGATATGATAAGATAATATGTTTGTATTTTTATAATAAATATGCAAAGTGAAATAAAAGGCAATAAAAATAGCTAAGTGTTGGAAGATTAATATGATGGAAAATAGACCCGGGGGCCATAGGTTTCACTAGTGGCTTCTCTCAAGAGCATAAGTATTACGGTGGGTGAAAAAATTACTGTTGAGCAATTGATAGAATTGAGCATAGTTATGAGAATATCTAGGTATGATCATGTATATAGGCATCACGCCCGTGACAAGTAGACCGACTCCTGCCTGCATCTACTATTATTACTCCACACATCGACCGCTATCCAGCATGCATCTAGAGTATTAAGTTCATAAGAACGGAGTAATGCTTTAAGCAAGATGACATGATGTAGAGGGATAAACTCATGCAATATGATATAAACCCCATCTTGTTATCCTCGATGGCAACAATACAATATGTGCCTTGCTGCCCCTGCTGTCACTGGGAAAGGACACCGCAAGATTGAACCCAAAGCTAAGCACTTCTCCCATTGCAAGAAAGATCAATCTAGTAGGCCAAACCAAACTGATAATTCGAAGAGACTTGCAAAGATAACCAATCATACATAAAAGAATTCAGAGAAGATTCAAATATTGTTCATAGATAAACTTGATCATAAACCCACAATTCATCGGTCTCAACAAACACACCGCAAAAGAAGATTACATCGAATAGATCTCCAGGAGAATCGTGAAGAACTTTGTATTGAGATCCAAAGAGAGAGAAGAAGCCATCTGGCTAATAACTATGGACCCGAAGGTCTGAGGTAAACTACTCACACATCATCGGAGAGGCTATGGTGTTGATGTAGAAGCCCTCCGTGATCAATGCCCCCTCCGGCAGGATGCCGGAAAAGGCCCCAAGATGGGATCTCACGGGTATAGAAGGTTGCGGCGGTGGAATTAGGTTTTCGTGGATGCCTCTGATGGTTGGGGGGTACGTAGGTATATATAGGAGGAAGAAGTACGTCGGTGGAGCAACATGGGCCCCACGAGGGTGGAGGGCGCGCCTGGGGGGGTAGGCGCGCCCCCTGCCTCGTGCTCTCCTCGTTGATTGCTTTACATGGACTCCAAGTCCTCTGGATCACGTTTGTTTCGAAACTCACGTTCCCGAAGGTTTCATTCCGTTTGGACTCCATTTGATATTCTTTTTCTGCGAAACACTGAAATAGGCAAAAAACAGCAATTTGGGCTGGGCCTCCGGTTAATAGGTTAGTCCCAAAAATAATATGCAAGTGTATAACAAAGCCCATTAATCATCCAAAACAGAATATAATATAGCATGAAGCAATCAAAATTATAGATACGTTGGAGACGTATCACGGGCCCAGGGGCTGCCATGGTTGACAGAGGTGCAACGCCCCAGAGCTAGGCGCTGCACCGTAGGGTGTGGCGCCTGCTTGTCGGGCGCCACACAAAAAGGTCAGCCGCGTGAAATAGTTTCACGGGCAGTTCATCAGCGCGGCTAATCAACGGGCTATGGAGATGCCCATCGATTGATGTTAATGCAAGGAGTAGGGATTGCCATGCAACGGATGCACTAGAGCTATAAATGCATGAAAGCTCAACAAAAGAAACTAAGTGGGTGTGCATCCAACTTGCTTGCTCACGAAGACCTAGGGCATTTGAGGAAGCCCATTGTTGGAATATACAAGCCAAGTTCTATAATGAAAAATTCCCACTAGTATATGAAAGTGACAAAACAAGAGACTCTCTATAATGAAGATCTTGGTGTTACATTTGAAGCACAAGTGTGGGGAAAGGATAGTAGGATTGCCCCTTTTTTATTTTTTATTTTTTGGGCCTTTCTTCTCTCTCTTTTTTTTGCATTGGGACAATGCTCTATGAATGATGATCATCACACTTCTATTTTATTTAAAATTCAATGATTACAACTCGATACTAGAACAAAGTATGACTCTATATGAATGCCTCCGGCGGTGTACCGGGATGGGCAATGAATCAAGAGTGACATGTATGAAAAATTATGAACGGTGGCTTTGCCACGAATACGATATCAACTACATGATCATGCAAAGCAATATGACAATGATGAACGTGTCATGATAAACGGAACGGTGGAAAGTTGCATGGCAATATATCTCGGAATGGCTATGGAAATGCCATAATAGGTAGGTATGGTGGCTGTTTTGAGGAAGATATAAGGAGGTTTATGTGTGATAGAGTGTATCATATCACGGGTTTTGGATGCACCGGCGAAGTTTGCGCCAACTCTCAAGGTGAGAAAGGGCAATGCACAGTACCGAAGAGGCTAGCAATGATGGAAGGGTAAGAGTGCGTATAATCCATGGACTCAACATTAGTCATAAAGAACTCACATACTTATTGCAAAAATCTAAAAGTCATCAACCAAGCACTACACGCATGCTCCTAGGGGGATAGATTGGTAGGAAAATACCATCGCTCGTCCCCGACCGCCACTCATAAGGAGGACAATCAAAGAACACCTCATGTTTCAAATTTGTTACATAACGTTTGCCATACGTGCATGCTACGGGACTTGCAAACTTCAACACAAGTATTTCTAAAATTCACAACTACTCAACTAGCACAAATTTAATATCACTACCTCCACGTCTCAAAACAATCATCAATCATCAAACTTCTCTTAGTATTCAACACACTCATAAGAAAGTTTTTACTAGTCTTGAATACCTAGCATATTAGGACTAATTTCCCAATTTAAGCAATTTACCATGTTGTTTAAGACTCTCAAAATAATATAAGTGAAGCATGAGAGAATAATAGTTTCTATACAACAAAACCACCGCCGTTGCTCTAAAATATATAAGTGAAGCACTAGAGCAAAAACTATATAGCTCAAAAGATATAAGTGAAGCACATAGAGTATTCTAATAAATTCCGAATCATGTGTCTCTCTCTCAAAAGGTGTGTACAGCAAGGGTGATTGTGGTAAACTAAAAAGCAAAGACTCAAATCATACAAGACGCTCCAAGCAAAATACTTATCATGTGGTGAATAAAAATATAGCTCCAAGTAAAGTTACCGATGGATGAAGACGAAAGAGGGGATGCCTTCCGGGGCATCCCCAAGCTTTGGCTTTTTGGTGTCCTTAGATTATCTTGGGGTGCCATGGGCATCCCCAATCTTAGGCTCTTGCCACTCCTTGTTCCATAATCCATCAAATCTTTTATCGAAAACTTGAAAACTTCACAACACAAAACTCAACAGAAAATCTCGTGAGCTCCGTTAGCGAAAGAAAACAAAACACCACTTCAAGGTACTGTATTGAATTCATTCTTTATTTATATTGGTGTTAAACCTATTGTATTCCAACTTCTGTATGGTTTATAAACTATTTTACTAGCCATAGATTCATCAAAATAAGCAAACAACACACGAAAAACAGAATCTGTCAAAAACAGAACAGTCTGTAGTAATCTGTAACTAACGCAAACTTCTGGAACTCAAAAAAATCTACCAAAATAGTAAGACCTATAAAATTTGTTTAATGATCTTCTGCAATTGGAATCAATATTTTATCACGTTCTGGTGATTTTTAACAATTGTTTTCGTGAACAGAAAGTTTCTGGAATTTTCAGCAAGATCAAATAACTATCATCCAAGAAGATCCTATAGGTTTAACTTGGCACAAACACTAATTAAAACATAAAAACAAATCTAACCAGAGGCTAGATCAAATATTTATTCCTAAACAGAAGCAAAAAGAAAAAAACTAAAATAAAATTGGGTTGCCTCCCAACAAGCGCTATCGTTTAACGCCCCTAGCTAGGCATAAAAGCACGGATAGATCTAGGTATTGACATCTTTGGTAGGCAATCCATAAGTGGCTCTCATAATAGATTCATAAGGTAATTTTATTTTCTTTCTAGGGAAGTGTTCCATGCCTTTCCTTAATGTAAATTGGAATCTAATATTCCCTTCCTTCATATCAATAATTGCACCAATCGTTTTAAGGAAAGGTCTACCAAGAATAATAGGACATGAAGGATTGCAATCTATATCAAGAACAAATGAAATCTACGGGCACATAGTTCCTATTTGCAACAATAATAACATCATTAATTCTTCCCATAGGTTTCTTAATAGTGGAATCCGCAAGGTGTAAGTTTAAAGAACAATCATCAAAATAACGAAAACCTAGCAAATCACATAAAGTTTTTGGGATCGTGGAAACACTAGCACCCAAATCACACAAAGCATAGCATTCATGATCTTTAATTTTAATTTTAATAGTAGGTTCCCACTCATCATATAGTTTTCTAGGGATAGAAACTTCCAAGTCAAGTTTTTCTTCATAAGATTGCATTAAAGCATCAACGATATGTTTAGTAAAAGCTTTATTTTGGCTATAAGCATGAGGGGAATTTAGCACGGATTGCAACAAAGAAATAGAATCTATCAAAGAGCAATTATCATAATTATATTCCTTGAAATCCAAAATAGTGGGTTCATTAATATCTAAAGTTTTGATCTCTTCATTCCCACTTTTACCAATTTTTGCATCAAGATCTAAAAACTCCGAATTTTTGGGACGCCTTCTAGGTAAAGGTGGCTCATGTCCAGCCCCATCATTATCAAGATTCATATTGCAAAACAAAGATTTAATAGGAGACACATCAATAACTTTTAGATCTTCGTCTTTATTCTCACAAAAACTAGAAGAACACGCTTTCACAAAGCAATCTTTCTTAGCACGCATCCTAGCGGTTCTTTCTTTGCACTCATCAATGGAAATTCTCATGGCTTTGAGAGACTCATTGATATCATGCTTAGGTGGAATAGATCTAAGTTTCAAAGTATCAACATCAAGAGAAATTCTATCCACGTTCCTAGCCAATTCATCAATCTTAGGCAATTTTTCTTCAAGCAAAGCATTGGAATTCTTTTGCGAATTCATAAACTCTTTAACACTAGTCTCAAATTCAGAGGGCATCTTATTAAAATTTCCATAAGAGTTGTTGTAGGAATTACCATAATTATTAGAGGAGTTACTAGGGTACGACCTAGGATTAAAGTTTCCTCTATACGCGTTGTTTCCAAAATTATTCCGACCAACAAAATTCACATCCATAGATTCATTATTATTCTCAATCAAGGTAGACAAAGGCATATCATTAGGATCATAAGAAACACTTTTAGTAGCAAATAATTTCATAAGTTCATCCATCTTTCCACTCAAAACATTAATTTCTTCTATCGCATGCACCTTTTTACTAGTAGATCTTTCGGTGTGCCATTGAGAATAATTAACCATAATATTATCTACGAGTTTAGTGGCTTCACCTAAAGTGATTTCCATAAAAGTGCCTCCCGCGGCCGAATCTAAAAGATTTCTAGAAGCAAAATTCAATCTGGCATAATTTTTTTGTATAATCATCCATAAATTCAAACCATGTGTAGGGAAATTATGTATCATTAATTTCATCCTCTCACAAGCTTGTGCAACATGTTCATGATCAAGTTGCTTAAAATTCATAATATCGTTTCTAAGAGAGATGATCTTAGCGGGAGGAAAATACTTAGAGATAAAAGCATCTTTGCACTTATTCCAAGAATCAATACTATTTTTAGGCAAAGACGAAAACCAAGCTTTATCAAGATCTGTAAGCGAAAAAGGAAATAGCTTCAATTTAACAATATCATTGTCCACATCTTTCTTCTTTTGCATATCACACAAATCAACGAAGCTATTTAGATGGGTAGCGGCATCTTCACTAGGAAGGCCGACGAATTGATCTTTCATGACAAGATTCAATAAAGCAACATTAATTTCACAAGGTTCAGTATCGGTAAGAGGAGCAATCGGAGTGCTAAGAAAATAGTTGTTGTTGGTATTGGCAAAGTCACACAATTTAGTATTATCTTGATCCATCGTGACAAGCAAGCAATCCAACACACGAGCAAACAAGAAGCAAGCGAAAAAAGAGGCGAACGGAAAAGAGAGGGCGAATAAAACGGCAAGGCTGAAGTGGGGGAGAGGAAAACGAGAGGCAAATGGCAAATAATGTAATGCGAGGGATAAGGGTTTGTGATGGGTACTTGGTATGTCTTGACTTTTGCGTAGACTCCCCGGCAATGGCGCCCTAAATCCTTCTTGCTACCTCTTGAGCACTGCGTTGGTTTTCCCTTGAAGAGGAAAGGGTGATGCAGTAAAGTAGTGTAAGTATTTCCATCAGTTTTTGAGAACCAAGGTATCAATCCAGTAGGAGACCACGCTCAAGTCCCACGCACCTACACAAACAAATAAGAACCTCGCAACCAACGCGATAAAGGGGTTGTCAATCCCTTCACGGTCACTTACGAGAGTGAGATCTGATAGATATGATAAGATAATATTTTTGGTATTTTTATAATAAATATACAAAGTAAAATAAAAGGCAATAAAAATAGCTAAGTGTTGGAAGATTAATATGATGGAAAATAGACCCGGGGGCCATAGGTTTCACTAGTGGCTTCTCTCAAGAGCATAAGTATTATGGTGGGTGAACAAATTACTGTTGAGCAATTGATAGAATTGAGCATAGTTATGAGAATATCTAGGTATGATCATGTATATAGGCATCACGTCCGTGACAAGTAGACCGACTCCTGCCTGCATCTACTACTATTACTCCACACATCGACCGCTATCCAGCATGCATCTAGAGTATTAAGTTCATAAGAACGGAGTAACGCTTTAAGCAAGATGACATGATGTAGAGGGATAAACTCATGCAATATGATATAAACCCCATCTTGTTATCCTCGATGGCAACAATATAATACGTGCCTTGCTGCCCCTGCTATCACTGGGAAAGGACACCGCAAGATTGAACCCAAAGCTAAGCACTTCTCCCATTGCAAGAAAGATCAATCTAGTAGGCCAAACCAAACTGATAATTCGAAGAGACTTGCAAAGATAACCAATCATACATAAAAGAATTCAGAGAAGATTCAAATATTGTTCATAGATAAACTTGATCATAAACCCACAATTCATTGGTCTCAACAAACACACCGCAAAAGAAGATTACATCGAATAGATCTCCACGAGAATCGTGGAGGACTTTGTATTGAGATCCAAAGAGAGAGAGAGGAAGCCATCTAGCAAATAACTATGGACCCGAAGGTCTGAGGTAAACTACTCACACATCATCGGAGAGGCTATGGTGTTGATGTAGAAGACCTCCGTGATCAATGCCCCCTCCGGCAGGACGCCGGAAAAGGCCCCAAGATGGGATCTCACGGGTACAGAAGGTTGCGGCGGTGGAATTAGGTTTTCGTGGATGCCTCTGATGGTTTGGGGGTACGTAGGTATATATAGGAGGAAGAAGTACGTCGATGGAGCAACGTGGGCCCCACGAGGGTGGAGGGCGCGCCTGGGGGGTAGGCGCGCCCCCTGCCTCGTGCTCTCCTCGTTGATTGCTTTACGTGGACTCCAAGTCCTCTGGATCACGTTTGTTCCGAAAATCACGTTCCCGAAGGTTTCATTCCGTTTGGACTCCGTTTGATATTCTTTTTCTGCGAAACACTGAAATAGGCAAAAAACAGCAATTTGGGCTGGGCCTCGGGTTAATAGGTTAGTCCCAAAAATAACATGAAAGTGTATAACAAAGCCCATTAATCATCCAAAACAGAATATAATATAGCATGAAGCAATCAAAAATTATAGAAACGTTGGAGACGTATCACGGGCCCAGGGGCTGCAATGATGGACAGAGGTGCAACGCCCCAGAGCTAGGCGCTGCACCATAGGGTGTGGCGCCTGCTTGTCGGGCGCCACACAAAAAGGTTAGCCGCGTGAAATAGTTTCACGGGCAGTTCATCAACGCGGCTAATCAACGGGCTATGGAGATGCCCATCGATTGATGTTAATGCAAGGAGTAGGGATTGCCATGCAACGGATGCACTAGAGCTATAAATGCATGAAAGCTCAACAAAATAACCGTCAAAATGCAGGTCGGGGCGGAAAACCCTGCCCGATGAGACCCCGCATCGCGCCCAGGCCCGCAAAAAATTTTGGGGGGCGCGGCAAAATCCCGACCCCGACCCGGGAATACGCGGGTTTCTCCCTTGTGGCTGCGGTGCCCCGCATATAAGCGAAAGCGGTTGGTGGGGGGACATTTCAACCCGCGCTTTCCCCACGAGCCACCTCTCCTCCCCCTGCGCCGCCGCCGGGCCGCCGCCCAAGATTCTGGCGTAAGCCGCCGGCAGTAGCACGCCGAAAGGCCGCCACGCGCACGAGAACTCCCCTCCCCCCTGCGTCGGCGGCCGCCGGATTTGCGGATCTGCAGCACTTCATCACGGGCCGCCGGATTTGGCTTTTCCGACCGCCTGTTGCTGCGCCAAGCGATGGAGTGGTCGGGGAGCCTCTCCCGCAGCCTGATACATCCATTTTGCATCATGCTTTTATATTGATATTTATTGCATTATGGGCTGTTATTACACGTTATGTCACAATACTTATGCCTATTCTATCTTATTTTACAAGGTTTACATGAAGAAGGGAGAATGCCGGCAGCTGGAATTCTGGGCTGGAAAAGGAGCAAATATTAGAGACCTATTCTGCAGAACTCCAAAAGTCCTGAAACTTCACGGAGGCACGTTTTGGAATTAATAAAAAATACTGGCGAAAGAATCCACCAGAGGGGGCTCACACCCTGGCCACGAGGGTGGGGGCACGCCCTACCCCTTGGGCGCGCCCCCCTGCCTCGTGGGCCCCTTGGCAGGCCTCCGATGCCCATCTTCTCCTATATGAAGTCTTTTACCCTGAAAAAAAAATCAGAAGCAAGCTTTCGGGATGAAACACCGCCGCCACAAGGCGGAACCTTGGCGGAACCAATCTAGGGCTCCGGCGGAGCTGTTCTGCCGGGGAAACTTCCCTCCGGGAGGGGGAAATCATCACCATCGTCATCACCAACGATCCTCTCATCGGGAGGGGGTCAATCTCCATCAACATCTTCACCAGCACCATCTCCTCTAAAACCCTAGTTCATCTCTTGTATCCAATCTTTGTCCCAAAACCTCAGATTGGTACCTGTGGGTTGCTAGTAGTGTTGATTACTCCTTGTAGTTGATGCTAGTTGGTTTATTTGGTGCAAGATCATATGTTCAGATCCTTTATGCATATTAATACCCCTCTGGTTATGAACATGAATATGATTTGTGAGTAGTTACGTTTGTTCCTGAGGACATAGGAGAAGTCTTTCTATAAGTAGTCATGTGAATTTGGTATTCATTCGATATTTTGATGAGATGTATGTTGTCTTTCCTCTAGTGGTGTTATGTGAACGTCGACTACATGAAACTTCACCATTGTTTGGGCCTAGAGGAAGGCATTGGAAAGTAATGAGTAGATGATGGGTTGCTAGAGTGACAGAAGCTTAAACCCTAGTTTATAAGTTGCTTCGTAAGGGGCTGATTTGGATCCATATGTTTCATGCTATGGTTAGGTTTACCTTAATACTTCTTTTGTAGTTGCGGATGCTTGCAATGGGGGTTAATCATAAGTGGGATGCTTGTCCAAGAAAGGGCAGCACCCAAGCACCGGTCCACCCACATACCAAATTATCAAAGTAACGAACGCGAATCATATGAGCGTGATGAAAACTAGCTTGACGATAATTCCCATGTGTCCTCGGGAGCGTTTCCCTTCATATAAGAGTTTTTCCAGGCTTGTCCTTTGCTACAAAAAGGATTGGGCCATCTTGCTGCACCTTATTTACTTTTATTACTTGTTACCTGTTACAAATTACCTTATCACAAAACTATCTGTTACCGATACTTTCAGTGCTTGCAGAGAATACCTTACTGAAAACCGCTTGTCATTTCCTTCTGCTCCTCGTTGGGTTCGACACTCTTACTTATCGAAAGGACTACGATAGATACCCTATACTTGTGGGTCATCATAGCCCTGGCTAGGGCGCAGAGCCGCATGCAGGTTTTGGTTCGTACGCCCATCGTCGCCGACGGTTTGCGGGCATGGATTCGTTCGGCCGTCCACCGGGCTCGGCGCTCGCGCAACGTCTCTGTGGCTTGCCGATGCCGCTCATACAGTGCGACGACTGCACGCGGACAGTGCTGTGGCTAACTTCGAGCATGTTGAAGCACCCCGGATGGGTGTTCTTCAAATGTGAAAATGACGGGGTACGTGCACTTGCGGTTGCTCGTTTGATAGCTCATTCTTTAGTTCAATTGCGGATCCTCATTTCGAACATGGTCATTCTTTTGTGTAGGACGATGGATGCTCATTTTGGTTTTGGGAAGGCCAATACATTGATTTATTGATAGAAAGAAACTTAATAGATGTTGGTGCACTCCTTAGTACAATCGAAGGCAATGATGCGGCTGCATGTGCAACTAGAGGGGAAGCAACGTCTACTTCTTTCGAACCAAAGATGAAGAAAGAAGAATGCAAAATCAAGAATCCACAGATCAACAACGAATGCATGGAGAAGATATTAGTCCAACTAGTGGGAGCAGTTACGGAAGTTGGAAATCTTGTAAAATGCATACTTGTGGTTCTTGTTTTCTTTGGTCTTGCTATTCTAGCAAAGATTTGGTGATGTCTTTTGTATCCAATGTTGTTGAAAATGCAAAGAAATGCAATTTGCTAGATCAAATTAAGGTGAAAATTTAAGTTTTGCGGGCCGGGAGGAGCTGCGCCAGATCAAACGCCGCAAAGCCGACCCGTAAAAAAACATATTCCGGGAATATCCCTTTTTACGGGTCCATTATGCGGGATCTGCAACTGCTGTCGTCCGCGCCAGCCCGCAAAGGCGTTTTTCCGCGAACTGAAAACACGTTTTGCGGGCCGGGAGGATGCGGGGTCTGCTAGAGTTGCTCTTAGAGCATCTACAACCCGGCGTCACCCAAATGCCGGGCCGGATAACCAGTCAAAAAATTCCGACCTGAACGGGTGCCTCAAACAGGGGCATCAAATGTCCGGACAGACCGGCATCCTTTATATGATTATATCTAACCCAAATGCAGGGCATGTATAAAGATGGCCGGGCGCGTCCGCCACATCAGACCCGACAGGCCTACCCCCGCTACAACTTGTAACAAATCCAATCCCTTGACCTACTGAATTTATTTGCTCTCTCCTCTCTTCTTTCTCCTCTGCGCCAGACGTCTCATAGCTTCGCCGCCATCCTTACTCCGCGGCCGTTCTGAGCCTCAGGGCCGCCAGCACCGACACAATAGTCCTCTCTAATGTGCTCGCCGCCGAGGACATCGTCGCCGGCCCGGACGCCACTGCGGTACGTCCGACTATTATGGGCTGCCCCTTACACTCTGTGTGTTCGACACATTGTCCAACCGGAGTTTTTTTATTTATTCATAGGGAAAGCGATGGGTTCTGATGCTCCGGGGATGCGGATTATGACCGATTGAGCTTAATAAAATGTATCAAGGTCATACCAAAGAGCACACCATCATACTGGAAGCAATGACATCACATGACTTACGGATTTGGCATGCTTTCTTTGGCCTATCGGGTTCTCGCAATGACATCAACAGGCTTCAACGATCTCCCGTGTTCAGGAGGCTTTGTAATGGGGAATCGCTGCCGTGAAACTACACTGTCAACGGCCATGGCTGCAATATGGGATACTATCTTGCTGATGGCATATATCCTCAGTGGGTGGCGTTTGTGAGACCATATTTGAACCACAAGGCAACAAACAAAGACACTTTGAAACAATGCAGGAAGCAACTAAGAAAAGCATTCGGGGTGCTTCAAACTCATTTGGTAATTGTTCGTGGAGGTACAATGATGTGAGAATTGGAAATATTGGGGAAGCTGATAACATATTGTGTTATTTTGCACGATATGATTGTCGAGGGTGATGGTGATGGTGTAGCCCAAACCAATGATTTTGAAGCGTCTGGAGGACAAGTTCAAATCCCAGAAGATCAAGATGCAAATCAGCTTATGAACTTTCTACAGATGCACCAGAATCTTCGAGACGTGCAGCTACTTAGTGATCTTGTGGAGCATATGTGACCCATAATGACAACCAAAGAGATAATGTTTGAGTTGTGCACTTAAAATAAATTTTATATAAGAACTATGTATTTTCGCTACCAGCTTTGTTATTTACGTGTGACATTGCCGTTTATGAAGCACATGCATGGATTTGCATGTATTTGAGAGTCTGGATTTGAGGTATGTGGCTGCCAGGCACGACATATGAGGGGCGATCCGGCTACGTCCGCGTGAAGGAAATATGCCCCGGAGGCAATAATAAAGTTGTTATTTATATTTCCTTATATCATGATAAATGTTTATTATTCATGCTAGAAATGTATTAACCGGAAACTTGATACATGTGTGGATACATAGACAAAACATAGTGTCCCTAGTAAGCCTCTACTAGACTAGCTCGTTAATCAAAGATAGTTAAGTTTCCTAACCGTAGACATGAGTTATCATTTGATGAACTGTATCACGTCATTAGGAGAATGATGTGATGGACAAGACCCATCCATTAGCTTAGCATAATGATCTTTAAGTTCATGACTTATACATATTCCTTTGACTATCAGATTATGCAACTCCCGAATACCGGAGGAATACCTTGTGTGCTATCAAACGCCACAACGTAACTAGGTGATTATAAAGATGCTCTACAGGTATCTCTGAAGGTGTTTGTTGGGTTGGCATAGATCGAGATTAGGATTTGTCACTCCGAGTATCAGAGAGGTATCTCTAGGCCCTCTCGGTAATGCACATCATGATAAGCCTTGCAAGCAATGTGACTAATGAGTTAGTTGCGGGATGATGCATTACGGAACGAGTAAACAGACTTGCCGGTAACAAGATTGAACTAGGTATGAAGATACCGACGATCGAATCTCAGGCAAGTAACATACCGATGACAAAGGGAATGACGTATGTTGTCATTACGGTTTAACCGATAAAGATCTTCATAGAATATGTAGGAACCAATATGAGAATCTAGGTTCCGCTATTGGTTATTGATCGAAGAGGTGTCTCGGTCGTGTCTACATAGTTCTCGAACCCGTAGGGTCCGCACGCTTAATGTTCGATGACGAGTTGTATTATATGAGTTATGTGATTTGGTGACTGAATGTTGTTCGGAGTCCCGGATGAGATCACAGACATGACGAGGAGTCTCGAAGGTCGAGAGGTAAAGATTGATATATTGGATGATAGTATTCAGACACCGGAAGTGTTTCGGATTGTATTCGGGTACATATCGGAGTATCGGGGGTTACCAGAATCCCCCCGAGGGAAGATATGGGCCATAGGAGGGAGGCACACCAGCCCACAAAGGGCTGGCGCCCCCCCAAGGGAGGAGTCCGAATTCGACAAGGGAAGGGGGCGGCGCCCCCCTTTCCTCCTCCCTCTCTCTCCTCCCCATTTCCCCTCTGATAAAAGGAAGGGGGGCCGAATCCTACTAGGAGCCCAAGTAGGAATCCTCCTACTTGGGGGGGGGGGGGGGGGGGGGGGTAGGCGCGCCCCCTGCCTCGTGGCCTCCTCGTTGATTGCTTGACGTCCTCTCCAAGTCCTCTGGATCACGTTTGTTCCGAAAATCATGTTCCCAAAGGTTTCATTCCGTTTGGACTCTGTTTGATATTCTTTTTCTGCGGAACACTGAAATAGGCAAAAAAAACAGCAATTTGGGCTGGGCCTCCGGTTAATAGGTTAGCCCCAAAAATAATATAAAAGTGTATAACAAAGCCCATTAATCATCCAAAATAGAATATAATATAGCATGAAGCAACAAAAATTATAGATACGTTGGAGACGTATCACGGGCCCAGGGGCTGCCACGGTGGACAGAGGTGCAACGCCCCAGAGCTAGGCGCTGCACCGTAGGGTGTGGCGCCTGCTTGTCGGGCGCCACACAAAAAGGTCAGCCGCGTGAAATAGTTTCGCGGGCAGTTCATTCTGTGATTTGATTTCGTCCCGAGGTCAAAATTTTCAAATTTGCCGCAAATGGAACATTGTTTGCCTACAGAAAGAACATGGTGGACTTGGTATACCAGACCACCAAGCTAAAAAAGATGTTTTACTTAGAGCAACTCTAGCAGACCCCGCATCCCGCCCCGACCCGCAAAATAACCGTCAAAATGCAGGTCGGGGCAGAAAACCCTGCCCGATCAGACCCCGCATCGCGCCCAGGCCCGCAAAAAATTTTGGGGGGCGCGGCAAAATCCCGACCCCGACCCGGGAATATGCGGGTTTCTCCCTCGCGGCTGTGGTGCCCTGCATATAAGCAGAAGCGGTTGGTGGGGAGGACATTTCAACCCTCGCTTTCCCCACCAACCACCTCTCCTCCCACTGCGCCGCCATTCGGGCCGCCGCCCAAGATTCCGGCATAAGCCGCCGACAGTAGCACGCCGAAAGGCCGCCACGCGCACGAGAACTCCCCTCCCGCCTGCGTCGGCGGCCGCCGGATTTGCGGATCTGCGGCACTTCATCACGGGCCGCCGGATTTGGCTTTTCCGACCGCCTGTTGCTGCGCCAAGCGATGGAGTGGTCGGGGAGCCTCTCCCGCAGCCTGATACGTCCATTTTGCATCATGCTTTTATATTGATATTTATTGCATTATGGGCTGTTATTACACGTTATGTCACAATACTTATGCCTATTCTATCTTATTTTACAAGGTTTACATGAAGAAAGGTGAATGCCGGCAGCTAGAATTCTGGGCTGGAAAAGGAGCAAATATTAGAGACCTATTCTGCACAACTCCAAAAGTCCTGAAACTTCACGGAGGCACGTTTTGGAATTAATAAAAAATAATGGCGAAAGAATCCACCAGAGGGGGCTCACACCCTGGCCACGAGGGTGGGTGGCGCGCCCTACCCCCTGGGCGCGCCCTCTGCCTCATGGGCCCCTTGGCAGGCCTCCGATGCCCATCTTCTGCTATATGAAGTCTTTTACCCTGAAAAAAATCAGAAGCAAGCTTTCGGGATGAAACACCGCCGCCACGAGGCGGAACCTTGGCGGAACCAATCTAGGGCTCCGGCGGAGTTGTTCTGCCGGGGAAACTTCCCTCCGGGAGGGGAAATCATCACCATCGTCATCACCAACGATCCTCTCATCGGGAGGGGGTCAATCTCCATCAACATCTTCACCAGCACCATCTCCTCTAAAACCCTAGTTCATCTCTCGTATCCAATCTTTGTCCCAAAACCTCATATTGGTACCTGTGGGTTGCTAGTAGTGTTGATTACTCCTTGTAGTTGATGCTAGTTGGTTTATTTGGTGGAAGATCATATGTTCAGATCCTTTATGCATATTAATACCCCTCTGGTTATGAACATGAATATGATTTGTGAGTAGTTACGTTTGTTCCTAAGGACATGGGAGAAGTCTTTCTATAAGTAGTCATGTGAATTTGGTATTCATTCGATATTTTGATGAGATGTATGTTGTCTTTCCTCTAGTGGTGTTATGTGAACGTCGACTACATGAAACTTCACCATTGTTTGGGCCTAGAGAAAGGCATTGGGAAGTAATGAGTAGATGATGGGTTGCTAGAGTGACAGAAGCTTAAACCCTAGTTTATAAGTTGCTTCGTAAGGGGCTGATTTGGATCCATATGTTTCATGCTATGGTTAGGTTTACCTTAATACTTCTTTTGTAGTTGCGGATGCTTGCAATGGGGGTTAATCATAAGTGGGATGCTTGTCCAAGAAAGGGCAGCACCCAAGCACCGGTCCACCCACATACCAAATTATCAAAGTAACGAACGCGAATCATATGAGCGTGATGAAAACTAGCTTGACGATAATTCCCATGTGTCCTCGGGAGCGTTTCCCTTCATATAAGAGTTTTTCCAGGCTTGTCCTTTGCTACAAAAAGGATTGGGCCATCTTGCTGCACCTTATTTACTTTTATGACTTGTTACCTGTTACAAATTACCTTATCACAAAACTATCTGTTACCGATACTTTCAGTGCTTGCAGAGAATACCTTACTGAAAACCGCTTGTCATTTCCTTCTGCTCCTCGTTGGGTTCGACACTCTTACTTATCGAAAGGACTACGATAGATCCCCTATACTTGTGGGTCATCATAGCCCTGGCAAGGGCGCATCACCGCATGCAGGTTTTGGTTCGTCCGCCCACCGCCGCTGACGGTTTGCGGGCATGGATTCGTTCGGTCGTCCACCGGGCTCGGCGCTCGCACAACGTCTCTGTGGCTTGCCGATGCCGCTCATACAGTGCGATGACTGCACGCGGACAGTGCTGTGGCTAACTTCGAGCACGCTGAAGCACCCCAGATGGGTGTTCTTCAAATGCGAAAATGACGGGGTACGTGTGTCGGTGTCAAAACCGACGGATCTCGGGTAGGGGGTCCCGAACTGTGCGTCTAAGGCGGATGGTAACCGGAGGCGGGGGACACGATGTTTACCCAGGTTCGGGCCCTCTCGATGGAGGTAATACCCTACTTCCTGCTTGATTGATCTTGATGATATGAGTATTATAAGAGTTGATCTACCACGAGATCGTAGAGGCTAAACCCTAGAAGCTAGCCTATGGTATGATTGTTGTTGTCCTACGGACTAAACCCTCCGGTTTATATAGACACCGGAGGGGGCTAGGGTTACACAGAGTCGGTTACAAGGGAGGAGATCTACATATCCGTATTGCCAAGCTTGCCTTCCACGCCAAGGAAAGTCCCATCCGGACATGGGACGAAGTCTTCAATCTTGTTTCTTCATAATCCAACAGTCCGGCTAAGGTATATAGTCCGGTTGTCCGAGGACCCCCTAATCCAGGACTCCCTCAGTAGCCCCCGAACCAGGCTTCAATGACGATGAGTCCGGCGCGCAGATTGTCTTCGGCATTGCAAGGCGGGTTCTTCTCCAAATTCTGAGTACCTGTTGAGTAATGTCCGGCTTCTCATAAATGTTGCACTCCTTGGCTTCCGCGCTTAATAATGGCTATCTTCCACGTGTCGAGCGAATGTGAGAAGCCATCTTACATTTGCCACCCTAGCCATGTGAGTAAACCGTCTAGTAAAGACACGAGGATTCTTAGATCCAGATCACACCATCCTCCCACAACGAGTATCCAACGGAGCGCGCCTGGCAAAATCCATTCCAACATGGCCGGCCATCGCAGCTCCTCCTCTCGCTCCCGTAGCCCTAAGCCCGGTGATTGGAAGAAGTGTTCCGTCCCTCACAGCCAATTAGTAGAGTTATAGACCCAGGGATTTCTCCCTCCAGCGTATATGGTTCCCGTTCGAGCCGGGCTCGCCACCTATAATGGCGGGGAGCAAGCGGAGAGCTTCCCCAACCCATCCAAGGGGGAGCGGGTATGCCTTGTCCCTTACTTACTAAGGGGACTTGTATTTCCAATCCATCCGTTCCTCCGCGGGCTCCTGGAGTTCTACGGCCTCCAGTTGCATAACTTTACCCCCGCTTCCATACTACACATCGCTGGCTACGTCGCCCTTTGTGAGCTGTTTCTGGGCTGCGAAGCTCATTTCGAGCTATGGCAGAGGCTATTCTGCCTCGTGCCCCGTACACAGAAGGGGTCAATATATCAAGTGGGCGGAGCCGAAATATGGCGCATCGCCGATACTGGATACCTGTCCGGTACCCCGAAGAAGACGTCCGAGGACTGGCCTTCGGAGTGGTTTTATATGGAGGACGTCCCCCTTTCAGATCCTATTCGGATGGGCCTTCTTGAGTTCGACAACGCCCCTTTGAAGAAACGCCGCAGCTGGCGCCCTTGGAGCCCCCAGGAGGAAGATAACGGAGAAGTCCTTTACCTGATGGGCCGGATAGAGATGCTGGCCAAATCAGGATTGACAATAACCGAGGTTATGTCCATATGTATAATGCGGGGGTGCAGCCACTTCAATATCGGGGACAACACATGTGGCACTTCAATGGAGAAGACGACGCCACCCGCAGCGGTCGTAAAGGTCCGGACTCTGTCGCTGCCCTAGCGAAGATACTGTCCGATTTGTATAAGGGAGAAGAAGAGGAGTTTGCCCGTATTAAGCCATGGGATGGATTCTCCATGTACAACCCCCAAGCTGGGTGAGCTGCTACTTTCTACTCCAGTCCTTTCCGCATTATTTGTCATAAGTATTTACCTTGTTATTTCATAAGAGGAACTGCGAAAAGCCGTGAGGGAGGTCCACAGCCCGTCTCCACAACCAGAGTACCCTGACCGGGCCCTCGACCCCGGACTCGAAGAAGATCCGGACACATTTGTGAAGCTCATCGACAGAACGTTCTTTCAGTTGAGTTGTGATGATACTTTGGTGGCCATCATAGCCGATTATCCTGGACTGCTCCCCGCATCGCATGTAAGTAAAACCGGAGCCCTAACTTCCAAGAAGGATCCCTTTTTCTGCACTTCACCTACCGCACACATATGGTGTTTTACAGGGAAGGCCCTCGGGACGCCATGCTGAACCCGCAGTGACTCGCCAACAAGGGGCACCGAAGCCGGGTAGGCTTAAAAGGAAGGCGGTCAGGACAGAGACGCCGTCGCAGAGGTACGAAAGAGAACCCTGCTCCATGGTGGTCGTCTTCTAAAATATAATAACGCCCATGTTTCCTAGTAGGAAAAATGCTCGTCGGACTATATCTGGAGAGGTTGCCGGTCACGCCTCCACCAGTCGGGCTCCAGAGCCGGACATAGAGGCAGACGCTAACATGGGGCCAACGCCGGATGTTCCTCCTATAGAGGATGCAGATAGGCTATCCGCTACAAATTCCGAAGTGGAGAGCGCCATGAATCATAGGCGTCGCCGGGCCGTACTCCGTGACGCTTGTTTCTCCCAAGAGGCGTTCGATGCCTTCAACTCAGGAGACACGTACATCCGAGCTGCTCAAAATGGTCTTGCCAGAGCCACGGACCAGTACGTAAAAGATATACGGGTAAGGAAATCTAATAATTATGTATATCAGCAGCCCCTGAGACTTGAAACAGTTGGCACAACTGATTTAAGGATCATTGTTTTCATAGGTTCTTTCGGAGAAGAATACCCAGTTGTCTCTAGAGCTGGAGGAGTGCAAAGCCCAGCTTCAGGCCGCAGTTGCCACGATGAAGGAGTCCGAGAAGGCCCCATCTGGTGACACTTGTTTTTATTGCAAAGAATGTCATGTACCAGGTAGTATGCGGCATGCGTGCAAATCTAACAATAGATTATGCAGATGGTCCCGGAGTGAATCCGGATGAGCAACATGCTCTACGACAGCTAAAGGCTGGTGAGCGCGTGCTTACGCAAGTTAGGCGGGAGAAAAACGATCTCCAAGATGCCAATATCCAGCTGGGTGTGGAACTGAAAGATGTTCGAGCCCAGCTTGCTGACTCCGTCAAGGAGAATAAGAGGCTTCGACGCGGCATTTTCAGTAAGTGCTTGAACAAAATTTTAAAGAGTTCAGCGAAGAAACCTGCTAATAGAGTTATGTCTGAAGGTATACTAACGGGTCGTCCCGCGGAGGAGAAGCCCGGGTCTGCGGGTGATCTTCTTCCAGAGCTCTTACAACTGCACAAACAAGTTCGGCAGGTGATGCAGGGCATTGCCCAAGCCTTGTGGCCATCCGCCTCCCTGCCAGGAGGCATGGGGGAGCTTGTAGAGAAGCTCGAGGGAGCGTGGCGGCGCTTCCGATTATGGAAGATATCGGCCTGCCGGCAAGGCGCGAGGGAAGCCTAGGCCATGGTGAAGACGCGATATACCAAGGCTAACCCGAACCACATGGCCGAGGTCGGACCTGTGGGGTCCGATGGGAAAGAGATCCCCGTCAGTTTGGTGTATGACCAAGAAGAATTAGCCGCAAAGTATTCCCAACAGGATTGTAGGCTAGACAGCCTGTTAGATGGTATAGAAGAAGAATTTAGTCAGTCTAAGTGAATGTGTACTTCAAGTGACATGTATTGTCCCTAGCCGGATTGTAAATCATTTGTCATGGCAGACCTTTTCGCTTTGACCTCTGGACCCGACAGTCCAAAGTGTATCCGAATACCCGCTCAGTTATGTAAAAACCGGGGTACGCGTGGAAACCAGGCGTAGGGGTCATAAGTGCTTGAACAGACAAGTACCCAACTAGCTATGTTATATTACATGGATAGTAAGAAACATCTTCCAAGGAGAATAGTTCCGTTAAGGGTTCCTTTCCCTGGGTACGCATGCCCTAATGTGCATGTCCGAGCTGCGAAAAGAGACGCAAGATATAAACATCTGGGGGCATGTATTTACAATAAGTAAAGGTCATCTTTTGTTCACCGACCGAGTATTCCCTTAAGAACGCTAGCTTTCGGCTTCACCCAGTCTGAGGTACACATCCGGCTGACCCGGCAGTAACAATCGCAGAGGTGCTCCCCTTGTGCCCTAGCCGAATTAACGGGAACGTAGGGCATAAACACAAGAGCCAGGCAACCCAGCTTGGCCAAAACATAAGTCATATCGATGCATATAATGGCGAAAAAAGGTACATGCAGAAGAATAACACATGTGTGGGGCATAGAGCCCGGAAGATAGTTATATTAAGCTTCTGTATAAGAAGCCCCCAGGTATCATGAGCGCAGCTAGCGCGTCAAGATTGTGTAGTCAAGACACATTTTAGCCTTTTAAGCCCTTGAAGAAAAAAGGGAAAGAAAGAAAGAAAGAGAAGACAGATAACACATATACAAAAAATTGACAGAGGTAAGGAGACGAACACCGAGTCCGGCGCTAGGCGTAGAACCTTCGGAGCCTGGCTGCGTTTCATGGGTTTGGCTCGAGTCGATTATCCGATGCATCCCGCAGACGGTACACTCCACCGGTCAGAACTTGGTCAATAACGAAGGGACCTTCCCATTTGGGCTTGAGCTTGTTCTTTTTCTTCTCCAGTAGGCGTGGAACGAGTTCGCCAACGTTATAAGTTTTGGCCCGTACTTCTCTGCTTCGATACCTTCGAGCCTGTTGCTGATAGAATGCGGAACGGGCTTTTGCCACGTCGCGCTCCTCCTCTAGGGCGTCCAAACTGTTCTGCCGATCAAGCTCAGCTTCTTTCTCTTCATACATGCGCACTCTAGGTGAGTCATGAATTATGTCGCAGGGCAATACCGCCTCTGCGCCGTACACCATAAAAAAGGTGTGTATCCGGTAGTGCGATTCGGCGTGGTCCGCAGCCCCCATAGTACGGAGTCGAGCTCCTCTACCCAGTGTGTATCGGATTCCTTCAAGGATCGCACTAACCTAGGTTTAATGCCGCTCATGATGAGACCGTTTGCTCGTTCGACTTGACCGTTAGTTTGCGGGTGATAGACAGAAGCATAATCGAGCTTGATGCCCATGTTGCTGCACCAAAGTTTTACCTCGTCGGCTGTAAAGTTCGAGCCGTTATCGGTGATGATGTTGTCGGGGATGCCATAACAGTGTACAACCCCGGATATGAAGTCTATCACTGGTCCAGATTCGGCCATTTTAACAGGTTTGGCTTCTATCCATTTGGTGAATTTATCCACCATGACCAATAAGTATTTTTTCTTATGGCTTCCCCCTTTAAGGGGTCCGACCATATCAAGCCCCCAGACTGCAAAGGGCCAAGTAATGGGGATTGTTTGGAGAGCGGTAGGCGACATATGGCTTTGGTTTGCAAAAAGCTGGCAACCGACGCGACATTGAACGAGGTCCTGTGCGTCTGCTCGGGCCGTCGGCCAGTAGAAACCTGTACGGAAGGCCTTCCTTACAAGGGCCCGAGCTGCGGCGTGGTGGCCGCCAAGTCCAGCATGAATTTCTGCCAAAAGTTGTCGCCCTTCTTCTTCGAAGATGCACCTTTGAAGGACTCCGGTAGCGTTTTTATTATAAAGTTCTCCCTCGTGGACCTTGTAGGCTTTAGACCGCCGTACAATGCAACGCGCCTCGTTTGGGTCTTCGGGTAGTTCTTGCCTAGTTAGGTACGCCAGGAATAGTTCTGTCCACGGGGTGATGACAACCATTATTACGTGGGCAGAAGGTGTTATTTCGGTGGCAGAGCCTCCGATTATGTCAGAGTGTTCGGTATTTGTTGTTGTGGCCGGGTCCGGACTATTGTTACCGGTCTCCCCTTCCCATACCACGGATGGCTTAAACAGCCTTTCCAAGAAGATGTTAGGTGGGACAGGGTCGCGCTTAGCGCCGATGCGGGCGAGGATATCCGCCGCCTGATTGTTTTCCCGAGCCACATGGTGGAATTCAAGCCCCTCGAACCGAGCTGACATTTTGAGGACGGCGTTGCGATAAGCCGCCATTTTTGGATCCTTGGCGTCGAAGTCTCCATTTATTTGAGATATTGCGAGGTTCGAGTCCCCACGCACCTCCAGGCGTTGAATGCCCATGGAGACTGCCATCCGGAGACCATGTAACAGGGCTTCATATTCTGCCGCGTTGTTGGAGTCTGTGTATAGTATTTGGAGTGCGTATTGTACTGTATCTCCGGTGGGGGACGTCAGGACGACGCCAGCCCCCAGACCAGCCAGCATTTTAGAGCCGTCAAAGTGCATAATCCAATTGGAGTACACGCCGTACTCTTTAGGGAGTTCGGCTTCTGTCCATTCGGCGACGAAATCAGCCAGGACTTGTGACTTAATGGCTCGCTGTGGTTTGTATATTATGTCGAACGGGAGAAGCTCAATAGCCCATTTAGCAATCCGGCCCGTGGCCTCGCGGTTGTTTATTATGTCATTGAGTGGCACTTCAGAGGCCACCGTAATTGAACACTCTTGAAAGTAATGTCGTAGTTTCCGGGATGCCATGAAGACCGCATATGCTATCTTTTGATAATGTGGGTACCGTGATTTGCATGGAGTGAGGACAGTGGATACATAGTATACCGGCTTTTGAAGCGGGAACTTATGTCCGTCCATCTCTCGTTCGACGATGAGCACTGCACTTACAACTTGGTGTGTTGCCGCTATATATAGCAGCATTGGTTCACCGACATTAGGTGCGGCCAAGATTGGGTTCGTGACCAAAACGGCTTTTATTTCTTCTAATCCGGTTGTGGCCGCATCCGTCCACTCGAAGTGTTTGGTGCGTCGCAGAAGGCGATAAAGGGGTAGTGCCTTTTCTCCTAATCGGGAGATAAAGCGGCCTAAGGCAACCACGCATCCAGTTAGTTTCTGGATTTGCTTGAGGTCTGTTGGGATAGCCAACTATGATAGAGCTCGGATTTTAGCCGGGTTTGCTTCAATTCCTCTATTAGAGACGATGAAGCCTAAGAGCTTTCCGGCGGGCACGCCGAAGACGCATTTTTCTGGATTGAGCTTGATGTCGTATGTTCGGAGATTGTCGAACATGAGCCTCAAGTCGTCTATTAAGGATTCGACGTGTCTGGTTTTAATGACCACATCGTCTACATATGCCTCCACTGTTTTGCCAATCTGTGTCTCCAAGCATGTCTGAATCATGTGCTGATAGGTTGCACCGGCGTTTTTGAGCCCGAAAGGCATGGTGTTAAAACAGAAGGGGCCGTATGGAGTGATAAATGCCGTTGCGGCCTGATCGGACTCCGCCATCTTAATTTGGTGGTATCCGGAGTATGCGTCGAGGAAACACAATGAGTCGTGCCCTGCGGTAGCGTCGATAATTTGATCGATGCGAGGGAGGGGGAAGGGATCCTTTGGGCAATCCTTATTAAGGTCCTTGAAGTCGACGCATAGGCGCCAGGATTTGTCCTTCTTTGGTACCATCACCAGGTTTGCTAGCCAGTCCGGATGTTTATTTCTCGAATGAATCCAGCCTCCAGTAACTTGGCTAGCTCCTCTCCCATGGCTTGTCGCTTAGGCTCAGAGAAGCGCCAAGAGTTTGCTTGACCGGCTTGAATCCCTTTAGGATGTTAAGGCTATGCTCGGCCAGCCTGCGTGGGATTCCTAGCATGTCTGAAGGATGCCAGGCGAAGATGTCCCAATTCTCGCGCAAGAACTCCCGTAGTGCGGCGTCCATTGTGGGGTTTAACTGTGCCCCGATGGATGCCGTTTTTGTAGGGTCCGTTGGATGGACTTGGAATTTGACTATTTCATCCGCTGGTTTAAAAGAGGTGGACTTGGATCTTTTATCGAGTATCACGTCGTCCTTGTCCACTGTGGAGCGCAGCGCAATTAATTCCTCGGCCGCGAGGGCTTCGGATAACGCCTCGAGGGCCAGTGTGGCTGTTTTATTTTCGGCGCGAAGTGCTATGTCCGGATCACTAGCTAGAGTGATGATTCCATTGGGCCCGGGCATTTTGAGCTTCATGTACCCGTAATGGGGTATAGCTTGGAAGATCGTGAATGCCTCCTGCCCTAGAAGGGTGTGGTATCCGCTATTGAACGGGGCCACTTGGAATGTGATTTCTTCGGACCTATAATTCTCCGGCGTGCCGAATACCACGTCTAGTGTGATTTTGCCAGCATATCGTGCCTCCCGACTAGGGATGATTCCTCTGAAGGTCGTGCTGCTTTGCTCAATGTGGCTTCTGTCTATTTCCATTTTTTGAAGGGTCTCCTCATAGATGAGGTTTAGTCCGTTGCCGCCGTCCATGAGCACTTTAGTAAGCCGGAAGCCGTCCACAATTGGACTGAGGACCAAGGCGGCTGGTGCTCGGGCTGTTCGGAATTTAGGTTCGTCACTGGCATTGAAGGTGATAGTTGTGTCGCTCCATGGATTTATTGCTGCTACGTGGCAGACTTCGGCAAGGCTGCGGAGTGCTCGCTTACGCCTATTATTTGAGGCGAAGGTCTCGAAGACTGTCAATACTGCATTTTTGTTCTCCACGGGATGGTGCTCTGTGGTATTGTTGATGAGGATATCCTCACCGCTCTTGGCCACCTGCCGGAGTACCCAACATGCTCTAAGGCTGTGTGTTGGTATGGTGTCCGCTGTACTGTGAATTTTGCATGGCCCGTTGAGCCATCCCGCCAATACGGTTCCACGCCCTGTAGTGGGCTTTTGTTTCTTTGTAATTGGATCGGGTGATTTATGAGAGTACACCCTTTTAATTCGGACGGGGGTTTTAGTGAGAGCCGGAGGATCCCAGAATTTTGTTTGGGTTTTCCAGGCGCTTTCCATCGCACAGTACTTTTATACTATGGCCGCCAAGTCAGCGAAGTGTGCTATGTCACGGCGACTTATGGCGTTGAGGATTCCCTTGTCCGTGCAATTTTTGCAAAAGAATGAAATTGTGTCTTCCTCGCGACAGTCCTTGACCTTTCTCATTACAAGGAGGAATCTGGCCCAATAGTGATGTAGTGTCTCTTGGGGCTCTTGTCTAATGTGGGAAAGATCACTTATATCTGGGTGGGTGGGTAGATTTAGGTCCGAACCCTAACCCGATCTAAGACCCAGGAGCGGCGGAGTTTCCGATCTTGAAAATTCGGGCTCCGGTTTGTTGCCCAATAGGTCTGGCCCGCTGTCTGATTCTAGGTTCAGAGCTTGGGCCATGTCCTCCCGTAGACGGGTATCCGGCTTAGAGAGCTCGGGAATCCGGACATAGCTTGTCCTCAAGCTAGAGGAAGAATCGCTGCGTTGCTCCTCCACCACCGCTATCTGATGGGTGATCGGCGAAGAGTTAATCTCCCTTTGGTCGGGTGTAAGCCCGATCCGATCATAGTCCGTAGCGACTCCCAAGGCGGCGATGCGATCCAAGAGCTCGTTCAAAGAAGAGAGCTCCATTGGATCCATCTGCTCGGCGAATTCCGAGCCGACGTGGAGACTGTTTTTGATGACCCGAGAAGTCATCATCGGCGCAGCGGCCGAACGGGCAGTCATGACGAAGCCGCCTAGTCGGAAAGTTTGGCCTACAGCCAGGGCTCCCCCAGAGGTGATGTTGTCCTTGACAACGAGATGAGCCATCAAGCCTTATGATGACGGCACAGTGGAACTCTCAATGAAAGCACCAATGTCGGTGTCAAAACCGGTGGATCTCGGGTAGGGGGTCCCGAACTGTGCGTCTAAGGCGGATGGTAACAGGAGGCGGGGGACACGATGTTTACCCAGTTTCGGGCCCTCTCGATGGAGGTAATACCCTACTTCCTGCTTGATTGATCTTGATGATATGAGTATTACAAGAGTTGATCTACCACGAGATCGTAGAGGCTAAACCCTAGAAGCTAGCCTATGGTATGATTGTTGTTGTCCTACGGACTAAACCCTCCGGTTTATATAGACACCAGAGGGGGCTAGGGTTACACAGAGTCGGTTACAAGGGAGGAGATCTACATATCCGTATTGCCAAGCTTGCCTTCCACGCCAAGGAAAGTCCCATCCGGACACGGGACGAAGTCTTCAATCTTGTATCTTCATACACTACTGGAATCAGCTAATTTGCCATCTGCCAGATCTTTGCCGTCTGCTAGCTGACGGCAAAGAAGCTCTTTGCCATCAGCTACACATAAACAGACGGCAAAGAAAAGGCTGACGGCAAAGAAGCTCTTTGCCATCTGCCAGGTCTTTGCCGTCTAGCACGTTTGAAAAAATCCCCCGCTCGTTTGAAAAAATCCTAACGGCCCACCTCTTTGCCGTCCGCTAGCGGACGGCAAAGAGGCAGAAAGGCGGACGGCAAAGGCTGGCGGACGGCAAAGAGGGCACTTGCCTAACGGCAGGTACCCCCGCCCGTTACTCACTTCGTCCTCGCCTCGCCCTTCTCCTCCCACCCCGCCGCCGCCGCCGCCGCCCGCCGCCGCCCCGGCGCCCCCGCCGCCCCGTCGCCCCGCCGCCCAACCGCCCCGTCGCCCCCCCGCCCCGGCCCCCCGCCGCCCCGCGCCCCACCGCCGCCACGGCCCCCCGCCGTCCCGGCCCCCCGCCGCCTCCTCCACTGCCCCGCCCCGGCCCCCCGCCCCCCATCCCCCCGCCGCCCCGGCCCCCCGCCGGCCGGGCCCCCGCCGCCCCGCCTCCTCCACCGCCCCGCCCCGGCCCCCTGCCGGCCGGGCCCCCGCCGCCCCGCCCCAGCCCTCCCCCACAGTGAGCCCCTCCTCCCTTTTTTCTGTTTTTTTGTTTTTCTTCTGTTTTTTTGTTTTTTTTCTGTTTAAGTTTAGGTTTAATTAGTTTAAATAGTTTAGTTTTAATTAGTTTAGGTTTTTAGTTTAGGTTAGTTTAGGTTTAGGTTAAGTAGAAGGGGGAAGAAGAAGAAGAAGAAGAAGAGGAGGAGGAGGAGGAGGAGGAGGAGGAGAAGGAGAAGGAGAAGGAGAAGGAGAAGAAGAAGAAGAAGAAGAAGAAGAAGAAGAAGAAGAAGAGGAGGAGGAGGAGGAGGAGGAGGAGGAGGAGCAGAAAGAAGAAGAAGAAGAAGAAGAAGAAGAAGAAGAAGACGAGGAGGAGGAGGAGGAGGAGGAGGAGAAAAAAGAAGAAGAAGAAGAAGAAGAAGAAGAAGAAGAAGAAGAAGAAGAAGAAGAAGAAGAAGAGGAGGAGGAGGAGGAGGAGGAGGAGACACCCCGAAGCCCCGACCCCGAAACAGCACCCCGACCCCGACACGGCACCCCGACACCTACACGACACCCCGACCCCCGACACGACACCCCCGACACCCCGACCCCGAGAACCCGACCCCGACCCCGACCCCGACACCCCGACCCCGAGCCTGACCCGACACCCCGACCCCGACACCGACACGGCACCCCGACCCCGACCCGGCACCCCGACCCCGACCCGGCACCCCGACCCCCGACACCGACACGACACCCCGACCCCCGACACGACACCCCCGACACCCCGACCCCGAGACCCCGACCCCGACCCCGACCCCGACACCCCGACCCCGAGCCTGACCCGACACCCCGACCCCGACACCGACACGGCACCCCGACCCCGACCCGGCACCCCGACCCGACACCCCAACCCCGAGACCCCGACCCCGACACGGCACCCCGAGACCGACACGACACCCCGACCCCGACACGGCACCCCGAGACCGACACGACACCCCGACCCCCGACACAACACCCCCGACACCCCGACACCCCGACCCCGAGACCCCGACCCCGACCTCGACCCCGACCCCGACACCCCGACCCCGAGCCTGACCCGACACCCCGACCCCGACACCGACCCGGCACCCCGACCCCGACCCGGCACCCCGACCCGGCACCCCGACCCCGAGACCCCGACCCTGAAAAGGTGTGCTTTGGCCTTCCAGAAGCCGACGGGGTCATATATTTGTGAATTATTAGTTAGGTCATATATCTTTCGATTTTGTTATGAAAAGCATCATATATAATTGTGTTGATCGGGTAGTTTTAAATGTGCAGTTGTTTCATCGCTGCGAGGTTTGGTGTTCGACGACCTCGCCGTGCGTTTGACGAGCTCTGCCCCTTCGTTCGTGGGTGAGCACAAATGACATGTCCTCCTCCCCCATTAATTATTTGATCTATTCCGATGAAACTTGATAGCTAGATATATATGTGTCTTGAATCATCAGTATGCGTAACCAATATGTGTCTCCCGTTCGAAAGCGTCATAGTTATAAATATGCATGCATTTGCATATTTATAACCTTGATTCTTTCGAATTGTCCAACGCTATCCATGGACAGCCCGAGTATGTTTAGATTGGGTTCGTTTTCCCATATGCTTTGCTCCGGATCCGACGCATAAATTTCGTCAGTGCCTCCCCTGTTGTTCTCCGGGTACACATCCTCTCTGTTTATTGCAGAGACGTGTATCAGGAGAACAGCGGGGAGGTGCTGCCGAAATTTTGCGTAGGATCCGGGGCATAGCATGGGAAAATGAACCCAATCTAAACATACTCGGGTGGGATTAGGACCTATCATTACCTATTAGAGTGTAGGTTGCATGGACGTAATAAAATTGACAAAGTAGATCAACTGATGAATACATACATGGTGAATTATATATATATATTTGTTGTGTGTCTAGTAGCTCTGAAAGTCAAGATGAGTGATCGTGCGTGGATGTACACCGGTCACACTGGTCAGAACAAATGGAGCACTGAATGGTTCACAAAAACCAAGGGGTTTGTGCGAGCCGCATTTGCAAATGGCCAGAGGAAAACCTGGTGCCCCTGTTTACGGTGCGGCAATTGGGAAAAGAGGACAGAGGCTGAAATGGGCAAACACCTGCAGAAGAGTGGTTTTACGCCCGATTATACGGTGTGGACATTTCATGGTGAGTCTGCCCAACGTGACCGAGCTGAGGTGGATCGTCGTCGCACCGACGAGCATGGTACCGGTATGGAAAACATGGTGCAAGACTTTGATGATGCTCGGGATTCGGACGAGGAGATGGAGGAATCTGCAAAGGCCTTCAATGAAATGTTGGAGTCTTCAAAACGTCCGCTCCATGAGCACACTGAGCTTTGTCAGTTGGATGCCATCTCACAAGTAATGGCTCTGAAGGCTCAGTTCAACTTGGGCAGAGAATGCTACGATGCAATGATGACAGTATTTGGACGCTTTCTACCCAAAGGCCATGTAATGCCTGCAAACCTGTACCAGTCGGACAAAATCCTCCGTGCACTGAAGATGCCCTATGATAAGATACATGCCTGTGAGAAAGGATGTGTCTTGTTTAGGCTTGACTATGCGGACTTGAACTGTTGTCCCATTTGCAAGTCTTCCAGGTATGTTGTGGTAGACAACGGTATGGGTGAGAAGACACAGACCAAAATCCCCGTTAGTGTTCTTCGGTATATGCCAATCGTACCAAGACTTCAACGTCTTTTCATGGTCGAAGAGACGGCCAGACAGATGACATGGCACAAAACGGGCAAAAGAACCGAACTAGATGCAGATGGGAATCTGATGATTGTACACACATCGGATGGTGTTGCGTGGAAAAAGTTTGATGAATTACATGGTGACAAAGCGGCAGATCCGAGGCATCCTCGAGTCGGCATCAGCACGGATGGGTTCAGTGTGTTTGGTATGACGGCAGCCCAATACAGTTGTTGGCCCGTATTTGTCTTTCCACTCAATCTCCCCCCCGGACAGATTATGCAAAGAAAGAACATTTTCCTGACGTTGATAATTCCAGGGCCCAACTATCCGGGGAAAAATATGAATGTGTACATGCAACCGCTTAAGGACGAATTGCAAGAAGCCTGGGATAATGGGTTCAAGACATACGATGCCTATAGCAAACGGAACTTCATAATGCGTGTCTGGTACATGTACTCGACGCATGACTTGCCGGCGTATGCGCTATTCGTTGGCTGGTGTGTGCATGGAAGGTTCCCGTGCCCCACATGCAAGGGAGCTCTTGAGTTTCGTTGGCTTCAGGCCGGTCGCAAGTTTTCTTGCTTCGACATGCATAGAGAGTTCCTGAATCCTCGCCATAAGTTCAGGAAAGACAAGAAGAACTTCATCAGAGGTAGAGTTGTCAAAAACTCTGCACCACATGCATTGACAGGCCAACAGACCCTGGATCAGTTAAACGCTCTCGAGCCAGATCCCGAGCGTCCAGGGTACTTCAAGGGGTATAATTCTAAGCACGCCTGGACTCACAAAACATGCTTATGGGATCTGCCTTACTTCAAAGACCTCCTTTGCCCACACAACATCGACGTGATGCACACTGAGAAGAATATCGCCGAGGCACTTTTTGGTACATTGTTCGGCATAGATGGGAAGTCAAAGGATAATACTAAGGCTAGAGTCGATCTGGAGGCGCTATGTGATAGGCCGTTACAAAACATGAAAGAACCGAAAGGAAAGCAGAACTGGACGAAGCCAAAGGCATGGTTCAATCTTGGAAGGCCGGCTATGAGGGAAATTATCTTGTGGGTGAAAATGCAGTTGATGTTCCCCGATGGGTATGCAGCGAATCTACAGAGGGGAGCCAGTCTTGATAAATTGAAGATATTTGGTCTCAAGAGTCATGATTGGCACATATGGATTGAGCGGGTAATGCTGGTGATGTTGCGTGGCTTCATCCCTGAGGATGAATGGCTAGTACTGGCAGAACTCAGCTATTTCTTCCGTGTTCTTTGTGCGAAAGAACTATCGCCTAGCGTGCTAGAAGAAATGGAAGAGTTGGCGCCGGAGTTGATCTGCAAGTTAGAGAAGATCTTTCCACCGGGCTTCTTTAATCCAATGCAACATTTGATTTTGCATCTCCCGACCGAGGCAAGATTGGGGGGGCCCGTGCAAAATCGTTGGTGCTACCCAACTGAGAGGATGCAGAAGACGCTTCGACAAAAATGTAAAAATAAACGTAGAATTGAAGCATCGATGGCTGAGGCATTCATCACTGAGGAGGCGGCAAACTTCGTGACAGCACACTACGAAGCCAAAAATCGTCATTTGCATAATCCGAAGCCTCGGTACAATGCTGACGACCCTAAAAAGGGTGGATCCAACCTCAGCCTATTCAAAGGGAATCTCGCACCAGCCAGTGTTTCAAATCCAGTATCTTTGGATAACGAACAATGGCGGACCATTTCGTTGTATATCTTCAACAACCTGATAGAAGTGCGGCCGTACATCGAGTAAGTTCTCGGTACATAGTTTCGCAACTTCTATTTCCTTTGAACTGCTCTTATTCCTGGATATTTCATACAGTCGATACGTCGCCTTATTCTCGTATGGAGCGGTGATCCAAAAGGATTCTGTCGAAGAGTATGAGCTTCTCGCAAAGCAAGGTGGCGGCTATCCCGGTTTCATCTCTTGGTTCAAACAAACGGTAATTTCTATTAGACTTGTAGGCTAATTTGTAGGCGGCTATCCCGGTTTCATTCGCTAATTTGTGCGTAATGCAACAATCCTTTCATATTAAACTTGTAGGCTAATTCAGAGTCTATGGACGCCGAATTGAGACAAGTCGCTAATGGTTTTGACTATAAGGTCCGTTCATTTGACAAATACGACATCAACGGGTATCGCTTTCGTACCTATGGCAAAGAGCTATCTATGGCCGACCGAAAGTCTACAAATTGTTGTGTATCTGCTATCGGCGAAGGAGGTACCGAGTATTATGGGAGAGTTGAAGCAATTTATGAACTTCTATTCTATGGTGAAAACCCACCGAATGTCGTAGTCTTCAAATGTTATTGGTTTCAGCCGAAGGAGACTAGAAGAACTCATGAACATATAAGGCTAGTTGAAATCAACCAAAGCACCCATTTAGATGTTCCTGATGTCTATATTACGGCTCAACAGGCGACCCAAGTATTCTATCTACCGTGGGCCTGCCAAACTAATCCAAATCTGAAAGGTTGGGATGTCGTTTATGAAGTGCCGCCACGTGCTAGACTATCTCCCCCAAAGGAAGAGGATTATGAACCTCACATTAACCCAGACACATATGAAGGAGAATTCTTCCAAGAGACACGTCTTTCCAAAAAGCGTTTCAAGAACCGCTATACTTCACCCCAAAACATTGAAGTAGACAGTGACAGTGAATCCGACATCACCCCAGAGGAGGAACAAGAAGAGCCGGAACAAGAAGAGGTTACTGCTGCGGATGACCTGTCATTGCTTGACCGATTACGTCAAGGTGGCCTTGCACATGTTGATGCCACTGAACCCTATGAGCCCGTCATTGATTATAGTGATGATGATGATTATGCATTTATTGATGATACTGATCGAGATTATTAGTAGTGTCAGGTATTAAATTTTTTAATGTTGTACTTGATGATGATACACTTAAGTGATACACATATTATTATTCATGTCAGTCTTTTTTTTATGTTGTACTAATTTCGTTTACTGTTTGTCATGGCAGGTGTTGAAAGATGGTGGGCGCTGGTCGGGAGCGCGCCAAGGCCCCTTCTTCCTCGGCGCGTGGTCTGAGGTCTTCGATTCCAGACGTACCTCTTCGCCGAGCGTTGCTGGACAGTATGTCCACACCGCCGGGCCCTTCTTCGTCCACCGCGGTGCCCAGCAGGGGACGAGGTAGGAAGAGAGGAGGTGGGGCACGTGGTCGCGGGAGAGGAGGTAGGGTGACTGCTAGGGAGCCTTCCTCGCCGCCACCCCCAGCTGTTTCACCCGAGCACGTGACTGCTAGGGTGGACTCGTCCGAGGAGGAGGCTACACGGACTCCGGTCCACGAGCCTCCGGTCCACGGGTCTTGGGCCCACGAGCCTCGGGTCGACTGGCCTTCGGCCCACGAGAGTTCGGCCCACGAGACCCCGGAGGAGCACACGTCCGGATGGGGTACCTGGCCGGATCAGCCCGAGGAGCCGAGTGGCCATGCTGATGATGGCGGGGAGCCGACTGATCTTGAGGAGGAGGGTGGCACCGTCTACCAGCGTGGTGCTACACGGCTCCCGTCCGTGCCGGCGACCCGCGAGCAGAGGTGGTTGATCTTCCCTGATGGGGAGAGGTACGTAAGTGCATTTAATATTTTTGTACCTTCTGCATTCACGTTTCTTCAAATAACTAATGCGTTGGCCTTGTCATGCTGCAGGGGTTGGGACCACCATCATAGTGTCCGTCGGCCCAACTCCGTCCTTGGAGTTCTTTGCCGGCAAAACTTCCCGGGGTTTGTCACGTTGCCTGGTGAGGGTCGGCTTCCAGAGCTTGGGTTGAGCTGGGAGCACTACGTGGCTGCCCCGGCCCCGCCGGATGTCATTATCGACGGTGTCGTGTGCGACACGAGGGCAGACATGGTGATCAGGACGTTCTGGGTAATTTCTCCTTTACACATTTCAAAATCTTCAACTAGCTAGTTATTAATTGTACTAATCAATATTGTCTCATTTGATTGCAGACATTCTACAGGTGTGAGGAGGGATACGAGGAGGAGTGCGCAAATGTTATCGAGAACGTCTGCAAGCGCCTACTCCAGAACTTACGGCACGAGGCTCGGGTGCAGGCTGTTCGAGACTACTACGCCTTGCGTGGTATCAAGAAGACCAAGCCGGCGTGCCGCGATAAGTTCCTGAGTAAGGAGCAGTACATGAAGGTAATTCTTAAGGCCTTCTACTTAAGTTCCTTCATTTAGTAATTCTTAGCCGTAGCGCTCAAGTTTCTATTTGCTAACTTAGGCGCCTCCGAGATGGTGTGCGGATCGGATGGATTGTTGGGAGGTGTTGGTCGATGAGTGGTGCTCACAAGAATGGCTAGCCCTCCACAACCAGGCCAAGGACAAACGTGCCCAAATGGAAGGTGTGCCACACCATCAAGGCAGCTCCAACTTATATCAGTTCGGGCGCAACTGGGTATGTGGTTTGCTTCATGATTCATGCAATTCATTCATCATGCTAGCTTGAGCCCTTTAGTTACTAATTTTCATTGTTTCTCTCTTTCAGGCACGCCACAATAAGGCGGATAAGGTGCCAGAGGTGTACGACCTGTATGCCATGGCCCACACTGGCTCTTACAAGAAAGTCAAGGCTTTCTCTCAGTCTGACCTCGATGATGCAAACAACTTCACCAACATCTCCTCCCACAACAAGCTCGTGAGATATAGAGATGAGGGGAAGGCGAGGAAAGGGGAGGACTTTAACCCGAGCCAGGGTCCCATTGATCCAGAGCTGGTGATGATATCTGGTGGCGGGAGGTCCCATGGCTCCATAGCCATTGGAGATGGACTTATCCGTTGTCCTAGCACTCTCCCGGAGATCAAGGCGCGCTAGTCGAGCTCCGCTCCTGAGATAAGGCCTCGTGAACGGCCAGTGCAACTCGCCATCAAGGTTAGTGATACGTACTCAGCTATCTTTCTCCATTACATTGTGTGCGCTTCCATCAATGATTACAAATGGTCATGTGAGTGGTGTTGCAGGCTGCTATACAGAGTGAGAGAGATAGAACGGAGAAACTTCTGGCGGAGGCGGCGGAGAGGCAGCGGGAGTTGGAGGAGAGGACGACAAAGATGATGGAGGAGGAGAGGGCACGGAATGACATGCAGGCAAGGGCCATGTACGAGCTCCTTGTGGTAAGTTTCTTCTGCAGATTACTTGCTAGTCTTAACATTTGAGTCTCATTACTAACTAGTATGACTCTGTTCTGAAAACCAAATGTGCAGTCTGTGTGCGAGAAGTCCGGTCAGCCCGCTCCACCGATGCCAGTGATTGCTCCTGGGAGCACGGTGAGTTTAGTTTGAATGGACATTACTTGGTAGTCTTAACATTTGAGTGTCGTAATGCTAACGAGACATTGGAAATGATCTTTGGTGCAGCTTAACTCCAGAAACGCATCGCACGATCCTTCTCCAGGTAGCGGCACTAGCCACCCCGCTCCTACACCTCCCTGATCACGGTAAGTTTCTCTAGTGTTTTGCTTAACAAATGCATAAAGACCTAGACTTAGCTTTATTTCCTCCAATATGCTTACCATAATGACCTAGAGTTAGCTTATTTTCCTCCAAAATGACCCATTTTACCTAGGTTAGCTTATAAATGATGCAGTTCATCCAAGTTAGCTCAAAAATGACCCATTTTACCTACATTAGCTCCTAAATGATCCATTTTACCTACGTTAGCTTTAAAATGGCCCATTTCACCTAGGTTAACTCCAAAATGACCCATCTTACCTAGGTTATCTCATAAACGATCCATTTCAACTAATTTAGCTCATAAACGATCCATTTGACCTAAGTGAGCTAAAAAACGATCCATTTCACCTAAATTAGCTCTTAAATGATCCATTTCACGTAAGTTAGCTCAAAAAGATCCATTTCAACTAAATTAGCTCTAAAATGACCCATTTTACGTAGATGAGCTCCTAAATGATCCATTTTACCTACGTTAGCTTTAAAATGACCCATTTCACCTAGGTTAGCTCCAAAATGACCCATTTCACCTAGGTTAGCTCCAAAATGACCCATTTCACCTAGGTTAGCTCCAAAATGACCCATTTCACCTTACTTAGCTCAAAAACGATGCCCTTCACCTTAGTTAGCTCATAAACGACCCATTTCAACTAAGTTAGCTCATAAATGATCCATTTCAACTAAGTTAGCTCATAAACAACCCATTTCAACTTAGTTAGCTCATATATGATCCATTTCACCTAAGTTAGCTCATAAATGACATATACTTCTTGTTCTAGTCTTCTTCTTGTTCTAGTCTTCTTCTTGTTCTAGTCTTCTTCTTGTTCTAGTCACCTATTTCTAACTTTCTTATTTACCATTTTGCAGATTTCATTCACTTGATGGAAGCTAGCTTGCTATGATGGAGTGCCTTTGATGAAACTTTGCATTGTATCTAGCTTGCTATCTTCATGACACTTTGCATTGTAATATATATATGGATGGAACAATGTGTATGGATGGAACTTCCTTATGTATGAACAATGTGTATGGATGAAACTGATGTGATATGTGATATGTGCTGGATATGTGATATGTGATATGTGCTGGATATGTGATATGTGCTAGATATGTGTTGGATATGAAACTTATATATGTGATATGTGCTGCAAATTGTGGGATTTAATAAAAAACAGAAAAAACAGACAATATGCAGGCTCTTTGCCGTCTGCCACCGACGGCAAAGCGCCTTTGCCGTCTGCCGCGGACGGCAAAGAAGCCACGTGGCAGCCAACTGTGCTTCCTGGGAGCTGACCCATTTGGTCAGTTTGCCTACAGTGGCAGACGGCAAAGACTTTGCCGTCCGTGGCAGACGGCAAAGAACCTGCACTTTGCCATCAGTGGCAGACGGCAAAGAACCTGCCATCTAGTGACGTGTACATGACATCATAAGGCGGACGGCAAAGACCAAAGGCTCTTTGCCGTCTGCGGCGGACGGCAAAGGTCTGCCGTTAGCCACTTAACGGACTGACAGCGCAATTATTGCCGTCCGCCCTCTTTGCCGTCCGCCGCGGACGGCAAAGAGCCTTTGCCGTCTGCCGCCAGTAAGCAGACGGCAAAGCAGCTGTTTACCGTAGCCTTCTTTGCCGGAGCCTTTTGCCGTCCGCCTTTCGAGCCTTTGCCGTCCGCCATGGCAGACAGCAAAGTAGCTGTTTCCTGTAGTGATAATCCAACAGTCCGGCTAAGGTATATAGTCCGGCTGTCCGAGGACCCCAATAATCCAGGACTCCCTCAACGTGCACTTGCGGTAGCTCGTTTGATAGCTCATTCTTTAGTTCAATTGCGGATCCTCATTTCGAACATGGTCATTCTTTTGTGTAGGACGATGGATGCTCATTTTGGTTTTGGGAAGGCCAATACATTGATTTATTGATAGAAAGAAACTTAATAGGTGTTGGTGCACTCCTTAGTAGAATCGAAGGCAATGATGCGGCTGCATGTGCAACTAGAGGGGAAGCAACGTCTACTTCTTTCGAACCAAAGATGAAGAAAGAAGAATGCAAAATCAAGAATCCATAGATCAACAACGAATGCACGGAGAAGATATTAGTCCAACTAGTGGGAGCAGTTATGGAAGTTGGAAATCTTAAAATGCATACTTGTGGTTCTTGTTTTCTTTGGTCTTGCTATTCTAGCAAAGATTTGGTGGTGTCTTTTGTATCCAATGTTGTTGAAAAAGCAAAGAAATGCAATTTGCTAGATCAAATTAAGGTGAAAATTTAAGTTTTGCGGGCCGGGAGGAGCTGCGCCAGATCGAACGCCGCAAAGCCGACCCGTAAAAAAACATATTATGGGAATATCCTTTTTTACGGGTCCATCATGTGGGGTCTGCAACTGCGGCCGTCCGTGCCAGCCCGCAAAGGCGTTTTTCCGCAAACTGCAAACACGTTTTGCAGGCCGGGAGGATGCGGGGTCTGCTAGAGTTGCTCTTAGAGCATCTACAACCCGGCGTCACCCAAACGCCGGGCCGGATAACCAGTAAAAAAATCCGACCTGAACGGGTGCCTCAAACAGGGGCATCAAATGTCCGGACAGACCGGCATCCTTTATATGATTATATCTAACCCAAATGCAGGGCAAGCATAAAGATGGCCGGGCGCGTCCGCCACATCAGACCCGACAGGCCTACCCCCGCTACAACTTGTAACAAATCCAATCCCTTGACCTACTGAATTTATTTGCTCTCTCCTCTCTTCTTTCTCCTCTGCGCCGGACGTCTCATAGCTTCGTCGCCATCCTTACTCCGCGGCCGTTCTGAGCCTCAGGGCCGCCAGCACCGACACAATAGTCCTCTCTACCGTGCTCGCCGCCGAGGACATCGTCGCCGGCCCGAATGCCACTACGGTACGTCCGACTATTATGGGCTGCCCCTTACGCTCTGTGTTTACGACACATTGTCCAACCCGAGTTTTTTTATTTATTCATAGGGAAAGCGATGGGTTCCGATGCTTTGGCGGATGAGGATTATGACCGATTGAGCTTAATAAAATGTATCAAGGTCATACCAAAGAGCACACCATCATACTGGAAGCAATGACATCACATGACTTACGGATTTGGCATGCTTTCTTTGGCCTGTCGGGTTCTCGCAATGACATCAACATGCTTCAACGATCTCCCGTGTTCAGGAGGCTTTGTAATGGGGAATCGCTGCCGTGAAACTACACTGTCAACGGCCGTGGCTGCAATATGGGATACTATCTTGCTGATGGCATATATCCTCAGTGGGTGGCATTTGTGAGACCATATCTGAACCACAAGGCAACAAACAAAGACACTTTGCAACAATGCAGGAAGCAACTAGGAAAAGCATTCGGGGTGCTTCAAACTCGTTTGGTAATTGTTCGTGGAGGTACAATGATGTGAGAATTGGAAATTTTGTGGAAGCTGATAACATATTGTGTTATTTTGCACGATATGATTGTCGAGGGTGAGGGTGATGGTGTAGCCCAAACCAATGATTCTGAAGCGTCTGGAGGACAAGTTCAAATTCCAGAAGATCAAGATGCAAATCAGCTTATGAACTTTCTACAGATGCACCAGAATCTTCGAGACGTGCAGCTACTCAGTGATCTTGTGGAGCATCTGTGACCCATAATGAAAACCAAAGAGATAATGTTTGAGTTGTGCACTTAAAATAAATTTTATATAAGAACTATGTATTTTCGCTACCAGCATTTGTTATTTACGTGTGACATTGCCGTTTATGAAGCACATGCATGGATTTGCATATATTTGAGAGTCTGGATTTGAGGTATGTGGCTGCCAGGCGCGACATATGAGGGGCGATCCGGCTACGTCCGCGTGAAGGAAATATGCCCTGGAGGCAATAATAAAGTTGTTATTTAAATTTCCTTATATCATGATAAATGTTTATTATTCATGCTAGAATTGTATTAACCGGAAACTTGATACATGTGTGGATACATAGAGAAAACATAGTGTCCCTAGTAAGCCTCTACTAGACTAGCTCGTTAATCAAAGATAGTTAAGTTTCCTAACCGTAGACATCAGTTATCATTTGATGAACAGGATCACGTCATTAGGAGAATGATGTGATGGACAAGACCCATCTGTTAGCTTAGTGTAATGATCGTTAAGTTTTATTGCTATTGCTTTCTTCATGACTTATACATATTCCTTTGACTATGAGATTATGCAACTCCCGAATACCGGAGGAATACCTTGTGTGCTATCAAACGTCACAACGTAACTGGGTGATTATAAAGATGCTCTACAGGTATCTCTGAAGGTGTTTGTTGGGTTGGCATAGATCGAGATTAGGATTTGTCACTCCGAGTATCGGAGAGGTATCTCTAGGCCCTCTCAGTAATGCACATCATGATAAGCCTTGCAAGCAATGTGACTAATGAGTTAGTTGCGGGATGATGCATTACGGAACGAGTAAACAGACTTGCCGGTAACGAGATTGAACTAGGTATGAAGATACCGACGATCGAATCTCAGGCAAGTAACATACCGATGACAAAGGTAATGACGTATGTTGTCATTACGGTTTAACCGATAAAGATCTTCGTAGAATATGTAGGAACCAATATGAGAATCTAGGTTCCGCTATTGGTTATTGACCGAAGAGGTGTCTCGGTCATGTCTACATAGTTCTCGAACCCGTAGGTTCCGCACGCTTAATGTTCGATGACCGTTTGTATTATATGAGTTATATGATTTGGTGACTGAATGTTGTTCGGAGTCCCGGATGAGATCACGGACATGACGAGGAGTCTCGAAGGTCGAGAGGTAAAGATTGATATATTGGATGATAGTATTCGGACATCGGAAGTGTTTCGGATTGTATTCGGGTACATATCGGAGTATCGGGGGTTACCAGAACCCCCCTGAGGGAAGATATGGGCCATAGGAGGGAGGCACACCAGCCCACAAAGGGGTGGCGCCCCCCCCCCCAAGGGAGGAGTCCGAATTCGACCAGGGAAGGGGGCAGCGCCCCCCTTTC
The DNA here is from genome assembly GCF_018294505.1 of Triticum aestivum. Taxonomy (NCBI): domain Eukaryota; kingdom Viridiplantae; phylum Streptophyta; class Magnoliopsida; order Poales; family Poaceae; genus Triticum; species Triticum aestivum. Next base: position 189,341,551 of record NC_057799.1, read on the forward strand.
CTCCTCCCTCTCTCTCTCCTCCCCCCTTTCCCCTTCGATAAAAGGAAGGGGGGCCGAATCCTACTAGGAGCCCAAGTAGGAATCCTCCTACTTGGGGCGTGCCTAGGACCGGCCTCCTCCCCTCTCCCTCCTTTTCCTTTATATACGGGGGTGGGAGGCGCCGCTAACACACATCAATTGTTCCAAGCTGTGTGCGGCGCCTCCCTCCACAGTTTACGCCTCCGGTCATATTAACATAGTGCTTAGGCGAAGCCCTGCGCGGATAACTTCACCATCACCGTCACCACGCCGTCGTGCTGACGGAACTCTCCCTCGACACTTTGCTGGTTCAAGAGTTCGAGGGACGTCATCGAGCTAAACGTGTGCAGAACTCGGAGGTGCCGTACGTTCGGTGCTTGATCGGTTGAATCGAGAAGACGTTCGACTACATCAACCACGTTAAGCAAATGCTTCCGCTTTCGGTCTACAAGGGTACGTGGACACACTCTCCCCCTCTCATTGCTATGCATCTCCTAGATAGATCTTGCGTGAGCGTAGGAATTTTTTTGAAATTGCATGCTACGTTCCCTTACACCGCGGGCATGCTCGGACGCGTCGACGGACGTATAGGAAGATTTTACTAAAGATTTCACATGGCAAACTCTCTTGCGCAAAGATTTTTACTGAGAGACTCACTTGAGCAACTGTTGAATGTCACCACCTGATGTATCATTTAGGCAAGATGTTCCAATGAGGAGAAATAAAATCCTTACAAGTGACTGGTCTGGTAGTAAAAGTGTTGAATACGCCACCTCCTCGGTTGAATACATCACCTCTGAAATCAAAATGTTCTGTAATACCATCACCGATGTGTGATTCTGAGAAAGGACAACCTTACAACGTGATTGGTCTGGTAGTAAAAAGTGTTGTTTCTGCCACCACGAGGAGATGATGAAAACCCTTCTCTTATAGAGCAATTTTGGGTGCATAACACCGCCAGTCATCCGAGTCACGTCCAACTTGTGTCCACCACGCAATGCTGCCAACTAGTTTGGTCACTAGCTCGAGTATATAAAGTTTAATGGTAAAACTTCCTCTCCGCTGCAGGTTATTTTCTAGTGTACGCACTAGTTTCGTTTATGGTTTACTCTTCAGCGACATGAACACTGACAACTATTTATGGAGGTTTATACACGTTTGGACCAGGTGATCGAGGATGTTTTTTACCCGACATGGGTGGTGGAAAATCTACAAATTGTCTCTCCTCCCACTCCGCCTCATGCATAGTTTGGGTCATATTTGCTTTACTATTGCTAGCTTGATACTATGTACGCATGTGTTGGTATTGGCCGTGTGCATCCTAGCCATGCAAAGCCTAGATGTGTTCATGTTTTTGAAGTTTCTTATGCGGAACTGAGAGTTAATAAGAGACGTCCTTTATAAACACAATCAGTTAATTTGTAGTAGTTGAATTCTCATTATTTCTTTTTTCCACCCAATAATGTTGTATGTTTGTTCCTTATCACAATGATAGTGAAACCTAGTACTTCTTTTGTCATATGAATGAAAAACACGGACTTACATAGATTTGAAGTGGGGCATGTGAGGGCAAAGGGGACGGTGGAATCGGCCAAAACAGCAAGCCAATTCTTCGCGAACATATCAACAAGCATCTTAGGTACATATAAGGAAACATATATGCAGAGGCCGGGGTCATCCTCCTTTTCTAATATATATATGGAAACATATCTATATAATAAAATCCACGAGTACTGCAATGTCCAATCTTCACCACAAAATATACTTGCAAGAACAACTTACTACAATATCAATATCATAATATAATCATCAACATATGAAAGAATATCATATCTCCAATATCAACATAACCAAACTATACCAAACTTGAACAACAAATACAAATAGCAATCATTAACTTGATCCGCAATAAATATGACAAGTGAACACCAAATCAAAGGGAGACACAAGGATTTACGTGAAAACAAGGTACGGGGAAAAAAACCACGGGCCGACAAGCATGTCTTCCACTATAGAAATTGAAGGTACAAGGTGGAAGCAAACAAGGTAGGCTCAAAATTCCCCATTTTATTACTCAAATTTGGGTCTTTTTTATTATCAAATGCCCCACTTCTCTCTCCCACTCTAGAACTCTCTTAAAAATAGAAAAGTTCAACTCTCTGTTATTCTTGAGTTTGAAGAGAAGTATATTTGAGTTTGCAAATTTTGATGCAGATTAAATGCGAAGATTATAAGATACTCCTTCAACAAAAAATATTAGATTATTCTAATCTCTTATTTGATGCATTGGGAGAATAGGGATTATAATTAGTTGATCGTGAATGTCCAAAACTACTCATTTTAAGTATCTTTAAGGTTCGTGCAAACTTTCTTTGGGGGGTAGGGTGGGAGGTACCGAAGAAAATTCAGTCTATTTTAACAACTCTACATAAAGCCTTTCTTAGCTTGCTAACTATCTCAAATAGCCAAGTTTATTTTGCTGTAACTTAATCCACATGCTTCTGAACAGTGAAGTAAGAGATGCACTTCATCACATGACGTGTTACACATACCTCAATAGCAGCCATATAATTTCGTGCATTTGCTCAAGCATAGAGAAACATATTAGTACATAGGGAAAATCACACACATCACAACCGATGTCATGTTTCCTCTACAAGGCTGGACAAGGTGGTCACACTTTCCATCGATGAAGGGTAAGACATGATGTACGAGTCAAACCCTTCGTTCTGCATCAGCGCAAGAATCTGGAAGCTCTCATTCGTCAACGTAAGCTCCGGTAGTTGCACGTCTTCATTAAGGTACCTCACGACCTGTCGCATTCCTGGCCTTGAATTGGAGAGAGGATGCGAGCATAATAATCCTAGCTTCAATGCTAGGCAAGCCTCACCGGCATCGTAGCTATGAAGCTTGGTATCCACGGTTTCAGCTAGTGATCCTCTGTGCCAATGCTCAAGTACCCAGTCGACCAGCATTAGTTGTTCGCCCTGTGAATTTTGCCTAATGGGCCTTTGTCCACATGTGACCTCAAGAAGGAATATGCCGAAGGCGAACACGTCGGTCAGGGGGGTTGCCTTGCTAGTGCGACCGAGCTCTGGAGCTAGGTATCCTATGGTTCCAACCACATGTGTGGTTTGTGGGTTGGCGCCGCGGTCATACAACCTTGCCAGTCCGAAGTCGCCGAGTCGACCATTCATCTCACTGTCGAGGAGCACATTACTGGCTTTAATGTCCCGGTGTATGATTACTTTCTCACACTCCTCATGGAGGTAGAGCAACCCCGAAGCAATTCCCTTGATGATCCGGAACCTTTTGTCCCAATCTAGAACCGGCTTCTCACCATCGCCATACAAGTGCCTATCAAGGCTCCCATTTGACATGTACTCGTATACCAAGAGCAATTCACCTTTACGCCTGCAATAACCATGTAACTGAGCGAGATTGCGATGTTGTAGTCGCCCAATGCTCACAACCTCGGCGATGAACTCTTTCATGCCTTGTTTCGAGTCATGTGACACCTTCTTCACGGCGATCTCCAGTTTGGGCGCCGGTAGCACCCCTTTGTATACCCTCCCGAAACCTCCCACACCCAGCAGATTCTTCTCCTTGAACCCACCGGTGGCGCGAAACAGATCCTTGTAGGAGAACCGGTGCGGCCCGAACTCGACCTCCCAATCTTCCCGGAGCTCGCTGTACTTGAGCCGCCGTCGTATTAGGAGGACGATGAGGGTGCCCGCGGCAAAGATGAACGCTGTCGTCGCTACGGGTGGAATGATCTGTGCGAGCTTGGGATGGCGCTTCAGGCCGAAGCGAGGGAGCTTTGGCAGCTTGGAGATGTCGATGGCCGGAGCAGGTCCGTCCATCGCGAAACTCCAGCCAAGAACGTAGTGTTGCGAGTTGAAGGAACCCGTGGCCGACGAGAAGCCCACGTACGCCGTGTCCGTGAGCACCGTTGAGAGGTCGCAGGTCTTGGAGAGCAGCGGCTTCACGGGTTTGGCCGTTCCCAGGGCAGCCATGGCCACGGTGATCAGTTTCTCTTCGCCGTCGTAGTCCACCCACACCTGCATCGCCGTGCCGCTTGCGAGCGTCAGGTTGTGGAGGATGCCGTCGTCGCCGAAGTAGCCGGCGCTGCTGGACGCGAGGGATGTGAGCCCGTTGACGTCGATGCCGACGTGGTTGCCGTCGATGTCGCGGAACTCGTTGTTCTGGTCGGTGTCGAGTTCGACGCCGAAGATGTGGTTCGCGGCGGCGCCGTTGGTGCTGTTGTTAACAAGGCCGAGATATTGGCTCGGGAACGCGGCGGAGAAGTTGAAGCCCCCCGGGGCGACGAACAGGACGATGCCATGGCCGCAGTTGTTGGTGTCGGGGCAGAGGATGCCGAACACGAAGGAGGCCGAGAACGACCGCACCGTCCGGTTCCGCGCCGCCGGCTCGCGGAAGCGGAACGGCGCCGGGTGGATGGCGTGGGCCTTCTGGCGGAGCGTGCCGTTGGTGAGCTCGAGAAGACCGGTTGTGGTGACCGCGGCCGCGCCGCCGAGGGTGATGTTGGCGCCGGCGAAGCTGGAGTAGACGAACTGCTGGCCGACGCTGCAGATAGCAAGGCTAACAGCGACGAGGAGGAGGAGGAGGAAGCAGCTGAGCTTCATGTGAGCCTGAGGCATAGCCGGTATTGCTCGTACGCGGAGGAGAAAGGCGAAGCCTGCGAATGAATTGACTGCTGACTGCTCGGCTGCTCGACCAATTACGCAGGAAAATCATGCGGGGGCCGGGGGCAGGGGTGGTTCCTCACCGTTTCCTCCACGGAAGAAAATCCTATACGACCGGGTCGTATCGTTTCAGCCGGGAGACCCACTCAATCGAGTGCCACGTGGCTGCGCGAATCTTGACGCAACAAGGTAACTTCTTCCCCGATTCCCTTTGCCAAATCTCGATTCTCACCTTGCCGCGCTCGTTCCTGACGGCGAAGTCATCGCAGCAAGACGGCAATGACATAGCCAGAGGGCAGCAACCAACCAGCAAACTCCATTGGCGTTCGTCTTCTTTGACTAGATTGATTTTCTTGGACTGCACCGGTGCCCAGCCCCAGACAAGTGAGAGGGCTCATGACGGCGGCGAGCAGTGGAGTTACACCGGCGGCGAGCAGCGGACTTGCTCCGCGCCAGGAGCCTGCCCTCGGCCGGCGGGGCTGAGCAGTGTGATTGTGCCGGCGTCGAAGAGTTTGGACGCGGCCAATCGGGCAAGCAGCCTGGACGCACGATGTGAGCGGAGGAAAACCACGCCGGCGGCGGCGGAGCTAGCACCAGCGGCAGGTTGGGAATTGGGATGGTCTGGGAGTGGCCACGACGTTCGATTTCATCGCTAGGCATTGGGGAAGAAGGTAGCATGTTGCTTTGAGATTCACAATGCCACATGTCGCGCAAGTGAGTGGGTCTCGCGACTGAAACGATACGACCCGGGTCGTATAGGATTTTTTTTCCTTCCTCCACCGCCGTGAGTCGATCAAATTGTACAACTTCTTTGACCCATCAGCCGTACAAGATGAAAATTAGTTTTTTTTTTTTTAGGGATAGATGAAAATTAGTGATTGCGAAAGTAATTGGGGTAACTGTAGTACTTGTGGGCTTGAAGTATTCCTTAGCGATTGCTCCAGTTCTTTTTCTTTCGCTTTAATATTTGACGAAATGAACAGTAAGCGTTGAGCAAATTTCGGTGCACTTTTTTTTAGTCATTTGTGTCGCCAATGTTGGTGCTATCAAATTTTATGAGGGATGAAAACATGACCGGGCAGCACAAGCCTTTGTTACCAAGATTGTTGCAATGAGACACGCACCCTCATATCCTCCTCAAATGTTTGGGGGGATAATACCATCATTGCTCGAATAAAAGAGAGAAGAAGAAAAAAGTCACCGAAGCGGACCTCTCACTTCGCCCCATATGTTTGGGTTGTCCGCAAATCCCCACACCGAGGCCAAAGATAGGAGGATATGGAGATTTTTTAGGGGACCTTCCAGTCAGTGCTCATAGCGCCCGCGAGCGAAACTAGCGCTCAAGCACGCCCTTACATGGGCCGGCCCAATGACACGAGCAACATCATTCGTTCGAGCAGTCAAAATTTGTCGTTCGTTCGATAGCTCGGTCAAATTGGTCGACTGGTCCACCCTTGACTGATTGACCGTTGACCAGTGCTCATTGACTGTTGACTCTTTAGAAAAAAAAGGTCACAAAATTCAAAACCGATCGCGGAAATAAAAAAGATCAAAGAAAATAGTTCCTGCAGTTAAAAAATACAATCAGAAACATATATTTGAAAAAAGGTGAATCAGAAAAAAAAAACACGGATTTGAAAAAAGTTCTTTAACATTTGAAAAACTTCACCAACAAAAGTGCACGGATTTAAAACATTCCCGAAAAATTGGAAAAGATAATGAATTTTATGAAAAAAAATCACTATACCATTAGAAACTGAAAATGATTCATGAAAATTTTAAAAAATCACTGATTTGAAAAAATATCAGTAACAAAAGTCCGTGGATTCTAAAAAAGTATGTAACCATTTGAAAAAGCTAATGAATATGAAAAAGTTCAATAAAAAAGTTTATGGAAAACTCAAAATAAAATCATATATTTGAAATAAGTTCACTAATTTTTTTGGCAAAACTGAAAAGTTTAAGAAAGTTTAAAAAAAGTCAGCAAAAACTAAAAAAATTCATGGATTTTAGAAGAGTTAAGAAATTTGAGAAAAAAAGTTCGCGAAGTTGGAAAGTTGACAAATTTGGAAAAGTTTTTGGATTTTAAAGAAGTTCATGCATTTGAATAAAATCACAGAAAAGAAAAGGTAAAAATAAAAGGAAAAGAAAAATGGAAAACCGAAATAGAACATAATGAACACCGTTCAGAAAAAAACAAAAAAACATACTAGAAGCTTCCAGAAGCCTCCCAAGACCGCACCCGAAGTTTTGGAAGCTTCCCAAAAATGGTGAAGAATTTACGTTATTGCGCTCTTAAATGGGCTGGCCCATTTCATGCGATGTCACTCGGAGGGGGTGTGCACCATTTTGCGATTAAACCAATAATTGGCACTAAGGGCACCAAATAAGGATCACGGTTTTGAAGCGTGTCCGGACAGTCCTCCATGTAGAATGCGGCCCGTCCCATACCACCTATTCTCTTTCTTTATTCTTTCTTTTCTCTCCGCACACCCCCACCATTCACATACATGCGACAATTTGAGGACAAAGTACGGGACATGATTGCATGCATGCATAAATGAGGGCTTACAATGGACATGCCCGGATACTGACCGGACGCGTCCACAGATGTTTTAGGGGCCAAATTTGCCAATTTATGGTTGTAGATGCCCTAAAACCTAGACACATGCAGAGTGAGGACAACTTGAACCTAGGTGCATATGCACCTATTTTAATAAAATGCATTTTAAAAAAATTTAAAATACCCCAAAAAAATCTGAAACATGATTTCACGTGTATATCTCCTAAAAAGCATATGCATGGCATAAAGTTTTGCGAAAAGCAAATATTTTGCCTCCACATAAAAACAAATTTCTGTGTTGAAAATTAGCGTTTCACGAGATTTTTTTTAATCTTTTTTCCATGGGCCAAAAAAGTCGTCTTTTGTGAAACTTTGTGCGTATACATATAACATGGAGACGTACGTGTGAACTTTTGGGAATAAAATTGGCATTTAGAAATGTGTTTTTCGAAGTGGGTGCAGTCGTGAAAATGTACCAGGGTTCATCCAGTCATTTTTCGCGATAGGAAAACCATTTAAACCCATCATCCACGCATCACCGGCTCACCACTGGCAAGGGATGGCACCCACTAAGTTTGGGTGCGGGTGGAGCCACCCATACCCTTACCTATTCCACCTAGAGCTTATGCATCACCCATACCCATATCTGCCAATGGGTACAATTTTTCTTTATACCCGCCACTTGACAGGGTAAAAGGGTACCAGTAGGCAAAATATTGACTTTTGCAATACATCAACATGAGCATCACATTGTCACAAAAAACAATATATTATCATAATTTATAAATAACAATGCATCATAACGACATTGCATACTTGTAAAGAGCAACATATCATAAAAATACCACAATCTCATAAACAACATCATTTACTCGTAAACAACAAGATATATATATATATTGAGTTAAAGAACTTACGATAAAGTTCGGCGTAATTTTGTCTCATGCCCCTACCTTAATAGGGTGTTTAACCGCCGGTACATGGGTAGTAGGTATCCATTGCCATCCCTTCTCGCGCTCACTCTACGTGCCCATGCCGTGGCATGTGACCTATATGAGTTGGTCCATTTATGACCTTTACTGTGTTTTCTCGACCATCTTTTCTCTTTTTTTGTTACTTTCTTTTCGGTTTTACCTATTTTTGATAATTTTATCTTCAGGTACTTATCTTACAACTCTTCAATATATTTTTGAAGTTCGGGAACATATTTTTAGAATCCCTTAACGTGTGTGAGATATTTTTAAATTCCTAACATTATTTGAAATTCAAGGATAATATTAAATTTCATGAAATTTTAAAAATCATGAACATTTTTTAAAATTCTAATATTTTTATAAATTCATCATTCTTTTTTAAATTTGCAGTTTTTTAGTTCCAGATCATATTTCAAAATCCGAGAATATTTCTTGGATTCATGATTTTGAACTCAGGATCATTTTTCCTAAAATTGGCAACAATTTTTTTTCATTCTTGTCGTTTTTATTAAATTAATGGACAATTTTTACATTTTTAGAAAGTATTTTAATAAGAAATCAACCCAAAGAAAAAAAAGGTGATCGCAAAAACCTTTCAAAAACAGAGAATGCCTATGTCCATTAGACTTTTTATTCCTTGACTGGGAAAGTCCAGTAGCATTGGTCGGGGGGAGGGGGTGCGTGTTTCATCGCCTTTTTGTGCCCTACGCAATGACTAGAATGTCTTAGCCGAGATGGGCACCCTCTTGTCAATCGACCTCAGAAATTGTTTGCTCGGCTTTCAGTTTTTTGCCATGATTTATTTCGCTTTGCTCACAATCATTTTAAAATATCATGATTTTTTTTGGAGTTGAGAAACATTTTCTAGATTCATGATCATTTTTTAGGTTCATGATTTTTAAAAATTCACATACACTTTTTTAATTTGTGACTATATTTTGAAATCCAATAACTTTTGTGGATTCATGGACACTTAAACTCAGGGACATTTTTTAAAAACTTATCTAACATTTTTAATTTTTGTGTCTTTTAATTCATGAATTGTTTTAATACTTGAACATTTCTTACATTTTTGAAATGTTCTAATAAGAAACCTACCCGAATAAAAAAGTTGGTTCAAAAAACCAATCGAAAAAGCAGAGAATATCTATGTCTGGTAGTCTTGCTATCCCTTTATTGGGTTGGCTCCGTAGAGTTGGCATGGTGAAGAGGGTGTGTTTCATCGCCTCTCCACGCCCTACACGCTGACTAGGAGGACTCAGCTGAGATGGCGCCCTCTTGTCAATCGGGGCGTGAAACTATTGATGGCGCCTTCATTCTTGCGTTCATTTAATTATGTTATGCTCATGAACATTTATTAACAATCATGAATATTTTTTAAAATTCAGATTTTCCCCCTAAATTGTTGATTATATTTTAAAGTTCATGATTCTTTTAGTTCCCACACTTTTTTTATTTCATGAACATATTTTCAAATGCAATAATAGGTTTTCGAATCGCAAACGTTTTTAAACTCGTGAACACTTTTTTTTTAATTCAAGAACATTTTAAAAGTTTGAGTTTTAAATTAAGAAACATTTTTAGAAATTATTTAACAAGAAACCTACCTAGATAAAACAACCCGACTAAAGAAACCAATTGGAAGAAGTAGAGAATGGGAGCTCCAGTTCGGCGCCTGTTGCCCCCGAACAACTCCCCGTTGGGCCGGCCCGTGAAGGCGCAGCGAACCTATACCGCCAAAAGAGTGCCTTGTCTAGGATTCGAAGTTGCAATGTTGCATCCTTGTCCAAGCTTAGCTGACCACTAGAGCCATTGGACACTTATGATTGATAATATATAGCACCAACAATACAAGAACAAGTGTGCCTGTGCTATTTATCTGCACAATATCATCTATTATATCACTTAGAATTTTGAATTATCTGAAAAGAAGTCATGAATTTGAAAAGGCTCATCATTTTTAAGAAAAAATCGCAAACTTAAAAAAGTTCATCGATTTTGAAAATAATTCATGAAAAAAGTTTAATGCTTTTGAAAAAAATCATCGAGTTTGACAAAAAGTTCATCGATTTTAGAAAAATTCACAAATTTGGAAAAACATATCATCAAATTTGAAGAAAAAATCTTCAATTTTGAAAAAAAAACCATTGAATTCGGAAAAAAGTTCATCAATCTTGAGAAAAAGTTCATCGATTTTGAAGAAAAAATTCACAAATTTAAAAAAAGGTCATCAAACCAGGAAGAAGAAAAAAGAAAAAGGAGAAGTGGAAAGAAGAAAAGAAGAAAAAAGACGTAAGTAATCACGTGAGGTTTGGTGTCAGGGTGGCTAGTGTGTAGTACTTCAAAGCAGGACGTCGCAAATTTGATTCACACCACATGTGCACTTTTCTGCATTTTGAAAAACAGAAAAAGGTAGATGGCCGGCCCAGCATGGAGTGTGTGTGTGTGTGTGTGTAGGGTGGGGGGTATGTGTCCATGTGTGAAAACACCTATAACGGGAGCTAGAGGCGCCAAATAGGGTTTACCATAGAGAATACCTTCGTTTGCTAGCCTCGTGGTCCCTTTATTGGGTTGGCCCAGTAGCCCTGGCGTGGGGGAGAGTGCGTGTTTCGTCCCATGTATGCGCCCAAAGCGCTGACTAGGAGGTCTCTGCCAAGTTGGGTGCCCTCTTGTAAATCAGGACGCGAAACTATTAACTCGTGCTTCATTCTTGCATTGCTTTGTTTCCGCTCTGCCCACAAATATTTTTTAAAAATCATGATTTTTTTTATAATTTGGAACATTTTCTAAATTCATGATCATTTTTTAAGTTCATGTTTCTTTAATTGACTGACATTTTTGAATTTCTGAACATTTCTCAAAATCCAAGAAGATTTTTTGGATTCCAAATATTTTTAAAGTCAGCAACGCTTTTAAAATTTGATATTTTTTTTAAGATTTCGTTTTTTTAATTCATAAACATTTTTTACAATTTTAGAAATTATTCCAATAAGAAATCTTCCTGAATAAAAAAGGCGACTGAAAAAACCCATCAAAAAAAGCATAGAATACTTATGTCACAAGTCGTGAGAAGCCATACTGAATTAGGGTCTACATCCATGCTTGTAGGAAAGCTGGGCCATTGTTGGTGCTAGAGTAGTAGGTTGCCTGCTTAGTTGGTTCCTTGGGTATAGAGGTATGCCTTGAGAAGTATTATTATTTTACTGTGTTGTTGATGAGAATATTGTTAGCTAACATCATGTTTGCTCAAGGAATTGCAGCCCTCAAAACTTATTGAATACAATGATGAGGTCAGTAGATTGGTTTGTTTGTGGACAAAATGAAAGAAGCGTGGTAGAAAGGAGAAAAAAGTCTTTTGTTGCTGTCTGATGTATGTCGTTGCTAATCCCTTGAACGTGCACGCTTTTCTTTTCTCATCTGATAGCTAAGAAAGGAGATGCGAGAGAAGTATGGCTTATGTAATCTTCAGAGGATGCATGATCAAGTAGCAATTCAGTTTTAAAATCACTTACATTACTTTTGTACTTGATCCTTAGTTTTTCATCTGATTGTTACATTACATTTAGTTGTAGGAGTTGCATGCTCTATTTTGAAGAGCATGGAGAAAATGAAAGCAGACAAGCAATGAGCGAGGTGCTTCTTTCCTCTCTACTTTTATCTATTTATTTATTAATAGGATTCTGAAAAGCAACAAGATTCATAGGAAGCATCCATAAAAAAATCACCATTTTAATTGGAAATCCAGCAAATCAAGTCCAGTTCATAGATATTTGTGTGTTTAGTTTTTTTAACTGAAAGGGGTTTCCCCCCGCCCCAACATTTATTAAAGCCAAGGCAAACCACAGCAACAGACAGTTAACAGCGCTCAGCGGCAACCGGAGAGTAGCTGCCACAGAAGGAACATCCAGGTTTAAAGACTACCTTATTACAACAGTTTTAAGGAGTTCTAGGGGGGATACGTAGCCAGGTAAACACACATGCCAGCTCACAAATAGATAAAAGAAAGGACAGGTAAACTAGCATATGCAACCCAACGACGCTCCGGTGTTCATTGGTTCCAAGCGATCCTAAGCAACTCCCCTCTTCAGTGGTCCAACAGCCTTAAGCACTGGAGAAGAAGCGCACCCTGAGCCTTTGAACATAAGATTTTCCATTGTCTGATCATTGCACCCAACAGATCCAAAGCACAGCGTATACTTCGCCATCTTCGCCCCTGGAAAACAAAGTCATTTCGCAAACACCGTAAGCTCCACAAGGCAGCAGCAGTAGTGATGTTCAAAGCTTCACAATGTTTTCTTCTCTTCCAAAAGGAAGAAATCAGAACAAACAAAAGAATCAGGTGCAATAATGTTAAAGCTTTCAGCCACCAGCTCCCACACTTGTCTAGCTACAATACACTCAAAAAAGAGATGTTGAATTGTCTCTGGTTCGTCACAAAAGACACAAGTCTTGTCCTCTACATGTCTGCGCTTGGCTAGATTATCTCTGGTCAAGCTCTTATTATAGTATATCAACCACAGAAAACATGGATGTTGGGAGGGATTTTAGTTTTTCCAAATATCATCTTTAATCTCAGCAAGTATCCCCCCAAAGTTGATTAATTTGTAAAAGGACTTGACAGAATATTTGCTGGAAGAATCCAGCATCCACACAGGTTGGTCTGGGGAGTTAGACAGAACAACCTGCTTAACTATATTGATGAGATCATCCAATCTAACCATAGCCCCCTCATCTACACATCTCCTAAATGTAAGTTGGAGTTCACCTCCCATCTAGACCTGTGCAAGAGTGGCCTCTTGCTGTTGACATATATCAAACAGGTCCCAAAATGTAATTTTTAGTGAACAGTCCCCAATCCATATATCATGCCAGAAGGCAATACTTTTACCGTCCGCAGGGATCCACATATAGAAGTTTTTAGCTGCTGCAAGTGCCCATGATAAGCTTTTCACGAAAGGGGAACCCAAGGTTGCCCTAGTACTGAAGAAATTGGGGCTGTTAATATTATATTTGTAGGCCAAAATCTTTTTCCAATCACTATTTCTATCATCATAAAATATTTTCCCCCAAGAAGCCAAAAGGGCCATGTTGAAATCTCTAAGGTTGGGAACCCCCATACCACCAAATTCTTTCTTTCTGGAAATCAGCCCCCAGTTAGCAAGGTGATATTTATGGTTTTCACCCACATTACCCTAGAAAAAGTGGGACATTTGAGATGTAATCATATCAATAGCCCATTTGGGAAATTTAACAACAGAAATTAAGTAGGCAGGAATACTAGCAATGCAAGTAGTAAGAAGGATCAATTTGCCCCTGTAAGAGAGAAATCTCCCTAGCCAGCCAACTATATTCTTAATAATTCTGTCTATAATGGGTTGAAGATCTTCCCTTCTAAGATTTTTAAAATGCAAAGGAACTCCTAGGTATTTAAAGGGGAAATCACCAAGCCGACAACAGAAAACTTGAGCAAAATCTTTAGACATTTGATCAGAGACATTAATAGTATGTAGATCACTCTTGTGAAAGTTAATCTTCAAACCAGAAAGTTTCTCAAAGCAAGTTAGAATCCATTTCAAATTTTTGGCACATTCTAAAGAATTGTCAAGGAAGAGAATAGTATCATCAGCATACTGCAGACTGACCCCCCCCAGGAATGGCATGGGGTAAGAGCCCACAAATCAGGCCTCTGTTGACAGCTTTATGAAGCATCTTAGAAAAGACATCAGCCACCAAGTTAAACAACAAGGGCGAATGAGGATCACCTTGCTTCAAGCCTTCCCCCCAGCGAAGTGGGGGCCATTGGTGTCATTAATTCTGACCTGAAAGGTCCCTTCGTGAATAGTAGACAGGACCCAACCTACCCATTTACTGCCAAAGCCTCTAGAAAGAAGCATTTCCTCCAAAAAATCCCAACTAACTCTATCATAGGCTTTCTCATAATCAAGCTTAAGAATCAGACCACTAGATCCAGACCTGTGATTTCATGAATAACCTCATGGGCCATAACCACACTTTCTAGAATAAATCTGCCTTTAATAAAGGAAGTCTGATTGGGAGAAATAAGCTTGACACAAAGAGGGGAAACCCTAGTGGTCATAGCCTTAGAAAAAATCTTGACAGCACAATTACTCAAACTGATAGGCCTAAAGTTCTTCATGTCTCTAGCCAGAGGCACTTTAGGTATGAGGTAATAATGGCATAGTTCAGTTTATACATATCTAAAGCACCATTCTCAAAATCTCTAACCATCCACATAAAATCCTTTTTGATCAGCTCCCAGAAGGTTTGGTAAAATAAAAAGGAAAGGCCATCAGGGCCAGGAGCACCACTAGCATAAGAGCTCATAATAGCTTGTTTAATTTCCTCTTCAGAAAAAGGTCTCTCTAGAAGTTCTCTCTCCTCATCACTAACCATCTCATCAATGGACCAAAAATCAGCATCCAAATGGATGTCGGGTTTAGGTTCAAAAGCAAACAGATCTTTATAAAAAGGAGGTAGCTACCTCAAGCATATCATTGGTAGAAGTAACTACACCATTAGGGCCATTCAACTCAGTAAGATGATTCTTCCTATGCCTATGATTAGCAAGGGCCTGGAAGTAAGCATTGTTCCTATCTCCCTCTAGAATTTTCCTGTCCCTAGATCTCTGCCATAAGGCAGTTTCCTCTTTTTTCCAAATCTCATCAAGTTCCCTTAATATCCTTCATCCTATCAAAATCAACAACAGAGAGTTGCTGAGATTCAGATAGGACATCAAGGGCATCAAACTCCATAAGGAGTGCCTTCTTTTTTTTCAAAGTTGCTTCTCTGTTAATACTCCACCCTTTTGTTTTCTTCCTAAGAACCCTAATCTTAGCCATCCAGTTATCAGTTGAAGAGTTAGATGAGGACACATAATTCCAAGCTCCTGTGACCATTTGATGAAACCCTGGCTGAGAGAGCCACCATTTTTCAAATCTAAAAGGTTTAGGATTAGCTGGGGCTCTAGCTCCAGTGTCAAGAACTAAAGGTGTGTGATCACTCCCCACTCTAGGGAGTGCCGACAAAGTTGAGAAAGGGAAATGGGCATCCCAGTCCACAGAAGTGAACACTCTATCAAGAACAGCAAAAATAGGAGAAATCTGGTTGTTAGACCAGGTAAAAACTCTATTAGAGATAGAAATCACCATCAGGGCCCATCTGTTAATCCAGTTTTTGAAAAGAAATACAGTCTGTTGGTTAATCAGACCACTACTTTTTTTAGCTTCATTCCTAACCAAGTTAAAATCCCCACAAATCATGATAGGATAAGATGCATTTGTCAAAGTATCATGCAGTTCAGCAACAAAATCCATTTTAAACTCACGATATGCAGAACCATAGACCAACACCATCTGCCAAACAAAACCATCATTCTTATTTTAAATAGTGGCAACAATAGAGAATCTTTGGTTAATAAAACCAACAACCTCAAAGATTTTTTCTTAAACCCCAAGAGGATCCCTCTAGCAGTATTATCAGCAGGCAAAAAGTGTCAAACAAAATTATCAAATCTATCAATAGCTTTGAGGAAACCCTCAGAAATGATTTCTCTCTTACTCTCTTGAAAACTAATAAAATCAGGATTAGTCTTAGCAATAGTATCACAAAGGCACTGAATTTTTTCAGGTTGTCCAAGACCCCTAATATTCCAAATAAGACCTATCATGGATTAAGCAATTTTAAAAGGATGAGATAAGCCACAAGGCTTGGCCTTAGTTAGGGCAGTGGGTGTTTTCCTAACAGCAACAGCAGTGCCCACTGGCTCAAAGGAAAGGTCACTCACATGTGTACTAACTACTTCATAGTTTTCAATATCTAGGTTATCAGGAAGAACTATTTCAAGATTATTGCTGGCAAAAACCAGGCATCTCTCTTTCTCTTCAGCTACCATCTCATCAATGGTATAATTCTTTTGAGTTCCATCCCCTCCAATTTTTAAGTTCATTTGTTCCATTTGATCAACAATAATGGATTTATCAATGGCAGAAAAAGATTTACCTTTAAATGTTTTTGGGATCTCCAGATTTTTCTCCCTCTTGTACGCAGCAGCTTTCTCCATGATGTTGACATTTTCATGTCCTCTGGTAGCAGGTTTCTGTGTTAGAACAGGTCCCCATTTAGATTTCTTCTCAGGAATAGTGCCATCTTTCTGGGCTTGATTGAGTGATTCCAGTAAGGATCTCTTCAAGGTATCACTTTGCAAAATATGGATGGCCTCAGGGGGGAGAACCCCCAGCTCCTCTTCTTTAGGTTCTTCATTTTCAGAGTCAGACAAGTCCACAGACCTAAGCAGGTCCTCACAATACTCCATACTACTAGATCTCTCCCCAGATATAATCATACTGTCATTCCTTCCAGAAGGAGCAGGGTTTTTTTGAACCAGACTCTCTCCAATCACTGTATCATCCTCTCTCTCATTTTCATCATCATTTTCGCATTGTTCCAGGAGATTGTCTTTGTGTTCAATCATAACCTCAAGTCCATCATAAGATGGGGCATCATGATCCACCTCAATCATTGCACAATTCATGATAAAATTTTCCTGATCAGAATCAGGGTATAGCTCCATAGGTGAAATCACCAAACTCTGAGCCACATGCTTGCTGGTAGACCCATGTTTGGCTGAAAAGTTGGCTTTATCTAGCTCATCAATAGCCAGACCACCATCTCCTGATCCATCAGATGTATGTTCTCCATGGGTCCCTCTGTCTTCTCCTACTTGATCTTCCTCAGCTCTTTCTTCTTCCTCATCACCATCCTCATCATCATTCACATCAATGACAGAGTCTACTCCACCCACCTGTTCAAAGCTCTCAATAGTAAAACCTAGCAGGAAGAGTTTCTTCTTCATCTCAATCAGTCTCTCAAAAGGTATCTTAGTGGGATCTCTATAGGCAATTTTTATCCTAACATTCTCAAAGAAAGTCCTGAACATGTCATTCCAATCTACATCTATAGGCACCCCAAAGAGTGAAGCAATTTGAGCAAATACTTTCCATGTGCACCATTTGGGAGGAATACCTTCAATCAGAACCTAGGTTTCAATCAACTCCCCAAAAGGGTCACAACCACCCTTAGATTCAGTCAAAGTGACATTCACATCCTGTGGGAGAGAAAACCCAGGCAGTTCAATGAGGTCCTCTACTTTCTTCCAAGGGGGAAATCTGACCAAGAAGGTCTTGCTGGATAGCCCTCTAATCTGCCATGGCCATTGCCTAGTCTTGCAAAAAGTTACAGTAAGAAGTTCCATCAGCTTAGTCCAGTCCACCTCTCCTTTTAAAATGTTCACCACAACGCAATTCTGGAAGTTTACCATTTTGACTCACACTAGTAGAAAACAGGGCTTTGGTCACAGGGCAGTATTCACATTAGTCCCGGTTCAGTCATGAACTGGGACTAATGTGAGCATTGGTCCCGGTTCGTGCGGCTAAGGCATTAGTCCCGGTTCACCTGGGCCCTTTAGTCCCGGTTGGTGCCACGAACCGGGACTAAAGGGTGCGATGCCCATTAGTACCGGTTGGTGCCACCAACCGGTACTAATGGGCTTTGAGGCATTAGTACCGGTTCATGGCACGAACCGGTACTAAAGGTCCCATTTTCAAACTCTACCACCCCCCCCCCCCGGTGGACCGCCTTTTCAGTTTTAGAAAAAACAAAAGAAAATGATGGAAATGTCAATAAAATAAAATAAAATAAGTTTCCCATGTGATATGTGGTCTAGTTGTTGGGAAAATTTACAAATATGAATTTCAACTTTATTTGCAAAATCTCTCTGGAATTTGTAAAATGGGCATAACTTTTGCATACGAATTCGAATTAAAAAAATTTATATGAAAAATCATCTACTCGAATAGTTACATCCGAATTTAACGGGGGGAACCCCGTTAAACATTTTCAAAATCCTCAAAAACCTAAAAGAAAAAAAGTTATGGGGCTTTTAAGATCTAGAGTGGAAAAAAACCGAAAAATTTTCAAACTTACTAGTGGCGCACCATTTGCTAGGTGCGCCACTAGTAACAGAAAAAATATAGTTTCAATTTTTTTTTGGAAAAATGTGGTCAAATCTGGTCAAACTAATTATTATAGAATATTAGTGCTACTAAATAATTATTTCAGTTTTTTTAATTGTGGTCAAATGTGGTCAAACTGTGGTCAAACTAATTATTCAAGAAATATTAGTGTTACTAAATAATTATTGTTTTTTAAAACTATAGTTTCAAACTCAAACAGTGAAATGTGTCACTTCATGCTCAAGCTAAATCCTGAGGGTTAATAGGATTGACAACTTACTAATGTCAGGAAAACAACAAGTGCAGACTTGGAAACGAGGGAGAACAGAACCCGGAAGTTAAGCGTGCTCAGGCTGGAGTAGTGAGAGGATGGGTGACTGTCCGGGAAGTTAGATGATTTGGAATGATGAGGGGTGATTAGAGATTAGAGGATAAATTGAGGAGTGATGAGGGGTGGTGATTAGAGATTAGAGGTTAAAATAATTCAGGAATTTGAAAATAAAAAAATTCAAAAAAAATTTCAAAAAAAAATTTCAAAAAAAAATCATAAAATTTCTTTTAGTCCCGGTTCGGCCTTTAGTCTCGGTTCATGTAAGAACCGGGACTAAAGGGGAGAGGCATTAGTAACGACCCTTTGGTCCCGGTTCAAAACCGGGACTAAAGGGCCTTACCAACCGGGCCAAAAGCCCCTTTTTCTACTAGTGTCATTAGCTACAGGAACATCAACATGGTAGAAACCAAGCCCTCGAGCTCCGCTGCCAAAGAAAGCAGTGGTAGGTTGCACCTTTGACCACGCGGCACAATTGTTGACGTTGTGATTTTGCTGGCAAATAAAGCATGCCTTCGGCTTCACGCAATTTCCAACATAATGACCAGGCCCCCCACAGTTGAAACAGATCATGTCTTTATACCTAGGATCAAGGACTTGTTCCACTTCAACTTCGCCAGATTGAAATGACTGTACCTGGGTCGAGCCCATGGTCGAGGCCGTGGATCTGGTTGGTTTGGGCGCAGGGGCTTGCTCCTTCGCAGGCGGAGCAGATGGCTGCTTACGCCCAGCGAACGAGCTGGTCTTCTGCCCCGCCACCTTGGATTGACCAGCAGCAAGATTGCCGCTCCCTCCTGCACGGCGATCGGCCATTTCTGATCCACGCTTCACTACTTCCGTAAAGGAAAGCGAGCCGGGACCAAGCCCCTCCCGCGAGACTTTGATGTTTTTTGGTGGTGGATCGAATGGGCGAATTGAGGCAGGGAAGCGATCAGCAGCCGTGAAAGAATTGCTCTCAACTAGGTCTTTCCGGATGCAACAGAGAAATCCGGATTTTGGGTTGGTCTGAGGCTGCGGGTAGTTAGTTTTATGATTGCGGCGGCGCGGGGGGGGGGGAGGAGGAATAAGCCAGAGCTGGCCAAAATGCTCCTCCACACTTTCTAGGGTTTCCACTTTACGTAAACGACTTGCTCTACCCGCTTTCTCACCCAGGACACATATTTTGAAGGTGGGACCAGTCAACGCTGGGTTTGAAGGGGAGGAACGGCAAAATGTCGTCGTTCCCAAATTGGCACTCATGCCTGGGTCTAGAACGAGCCCCTCGCCGGAACCCAACTCCGACGAGGTCTCACCGGCTGTAGAAACAGCACCATGTTCCTTAGCACACACAGATTTGTGAGGGAGAACCCTCGAATCCACTACCGTTTCCTCACCCCGAATATGAACAATAGAATCAAGTTGGTTTGCAATCCGTCTCCGGCGCAATCGAAAATCCCGCAACCGAGCTTTCAATGATAAATCTGCATGAATGTAGTGCATACCTATCTCACCAGGCCAAGGCGGGGGTTCGATGGGTCGTCGCTGAGCTCGAATCAGTCAGGGCAGTCGATCTACTGACGGCATTGGGGCCAAACGATCCCCGGCGGAAGGAACTCCGGCGGGATGTTGGCAATGCCCTCCCACGAAGGCGGTCGGATGTTGAGCCCGAATGGGTTCGTCGTCCTGAAGTTCTCCCACCGCGCAGCTTGACGCGGATCCGTCGACTCGGCCTCCTGGATCGCCCAGAAGTGGAGCTCCAGATCCTCGCAGCCGTCGTCTCCGATGAAGCGCGCGCGCTGGACGAAGTTCGCGTGGCGGAGGATGTGCAGGTGGATCTCCCCCCACTCGTCCCGGTCGGGGAAGCGTTCCAGCACCACCCGACTCATCTCGTTGCGAGCCTCCGGCGAGTTCGGGTCGATCTCGGGCAGCGGCACCGCTGCAGGAGGTGGGAGCGCCCGCAGTTCCGCTACCCGCGACACCGGTGCAAGCCGGCGAACCCGAACGCCGCGGCGACACGCTCTAGCCATGCGAGATCTCCGATGGGGATTTGGGGCGAGGAGAGCTCGATAAGGTGCGGGGGTGGGTGGGAGGTCGGGGATTAACTCGCTTTAATGGCGCCTCGTTCGCTTCGCCCGAGGGGGAGGGGAGGGGAGGGAGAGGAAGCCATCAATCTTCAATCTTCCGCTTCTGTAAGACTGAAATAAACTTCAGGGGAAAAGGGGATAATTACTCTTCAATCTTGTCCAGGTTATGATCACCTGGTAAAATTGATTATGGATAAAGGGAGAAAGGTTAATGAAGAATGTGGTTAAAAGCATGTTAGTTTAGCACTCTGGAAATGTGATGAAACTATACAGTGTTGGTCGTATTGCACAATTTTTCTTTATCTTCAGTACAACATAGCAGAAAAGGTGCCCCCTGTACATATTTTCTGCCACGTTACATGGATCATAGAAAAGCATCCTATGTTCATCTGTTGTGCATCTAACTGAAGGCCATTTTGTTTGTTTTCGTGGTTGAAAGGAATTTCTTCATTTTTGTTACTTGCACTTCCCTGCACCCTATTGTATTTCCTTGATTTGCATGTGTTATACAGTGAGCATTACAGCACAATCATTTACAAGTGCAAGGCGGGTTGCGAATACGCACAGGTGGAGATCAGAATTCTCATGGTCGTCTTACCAACGGAGCAAAGCTTAAATGCCACAGACATCTCCCGTTGGCACAACAAAAGCCTAGTGGGAAAATCAAAGCATGTGAATTATGCCACCATTATCATTTTATCATCATCGTCGTTATGGTACAGGTGAATATGTGAGGTAATAACCAATACAAAGTGGCCATCATCAGGCCAGGTAACAACTGTTCTTTTATTATCCAGATGAGATGCGACGGTTTATCTAGCTGCCTGTGGATAAGTTCTTTTTCAGCACACAACAACAACTATCAAGAGATGGCGTCCTCACTTGAGCTTGTGGATGGTTTCCATGTCCACGGCCTCCGCGAGCGTGCCTTTCTCCAAGTGCTCCCACCAGCCCATGAGAAAGTTGTCCACCACCAGCCTGAACCAAGGGGACAGCTTCACGCCGCCCTCGCCGGCGTCCGCCTGCTGGATGAGCTCCCGCAGCTGCTCCCGGCTCACGTACTTCACGTCGGCCACTTCGTCCGGGTTCGGGACCAGCTTCACCTCGCGCACGATGAACAGCAGGTAGTCCACTGAGGACACGAGAAAACACACAAGTTAGCAACTCTTGCATTTCGGGCTACAGCGACAATGTTTCAGATCACGAATCACTGTTAGAATGTACTCCCTCTGACATAAATGTAAGAACAGAGGGAGTAGCAGATACGCAAGTGATGCACGACACCCCGATGACGACTTACGCTCATGTTCGCCCCATTTCCCATCAGATGGTGCCTTGTAAAGCATCCGACCGAGAGGGGTGAACTGGTCAACGGGCACATCTTCAGCTGGGATGCCCAGCTCATCGAGGAGCTTCCTCTGAGCAGCATTTCTGACACCTAGAGAATGACAAGTTGCTAATCGTAAGTGAAACCCAATAAGAAATGGAAGCAACATTGACTATATATCCTATTAACCAGGGCACATACCAAGAAAGTTTTCCTGAATAAGCTCAGATTCACGGTACAGAGGATGGCTGCAGCAGGTGTTGGTCCATACTAAAGGAAACGTAACCTTCGTCGCAGATCTTTGCTGCAAGAATACAAACATAATACGACAATGAATAAATGCATAATGGAAAGCAAGTTCAACCAAAAGACCGATCACAAAAGATATTTCACAAACTGACCGAAAAATAGATAGAAAATAAGATGAGGTAAAGGGAGGATGCTAAACAGATTTTGATCCATGCTTAATAGGTCCTACCAATTTCAGCTGGGCCAAGGAAATAGTTATATCATGGTAAGCAACAAGAGTAGGTTAAGTTAAGGCTAGGCAGAGATGGATACATGTTTCAGTCTCTTCACGCTATTAATGTGAAGCAATATAAGTCTGATATTTGATTATCAGACAAGTCAGGCTGACAAAATTGTAGCAGCTACTGATCATGTATGAAGGTGGAGCAGAAAAATTAATCATGTTCTCTTTTCTTTCCAACTTTACAGTACTTTTGCCACTTAAAAATCAGACATCAAGAGCTCTGTTCGTTTGGAAGCTTCTACCCAAGACACTTAAGGCGTACCATGGTAGGTTGCATCTTAAATCAAGGACCAGACAGTTAACTGGCACCACTCAGTATTTCTACTGAGCAGGTAGCAATTCTGTTTATGACTATAATATTATAAATAATTATATATAATCTACAGGCTACAGAGAGTTAGAGAAACTAATGCAATTTCAGATCTAAACATCGTACTCATACCAAGAAAGAAATAACATCCAAATGTTTCATAACGGTGTCCCTAAGTGACCTAAGTCACCATCCACTGAAACAACGTTAGCTAGTTCTATGATACTCGAGGCAAGAACCTACTTTCAGCTGGAGACACTCTGTTACTATCTGTCAGAGCTACTTGTTACTTCAGAAAAATAAGTGTTCACCTATGATATGAGGTAGAATAGTATAGAACCCAATCACTGAAAGCCTACAACCTTTGACAGATGGAATACAACATGACAAAAAGAAAAAACAGTAAGTTTCAAATGAAAGACTTCTCCAAACCTGAAGTAGCAGCTCATGTTTTGAGTTGAAAAGGAATACGCTGAATGCCCTGTGGAGCAGGTTCTCAGATTCAATCTTCTCCATCAGATGGCCTACACACCATACAATGACAAGTCATATTTTGCCAATTGATCTTAATCAACATTAACAACACAGAATTTAACAATATATCCAAATGATAATAGACATGAACTTACAGGTATATTTTGATTCATGGCCGACAACGTTGTCCTGTTCATCTACCAAAATGCATCTGTGAAATGATAAGCCAAGCACAGCAAACAAAATGTTAGTGAATACCTATCTCCAGATGGCATAGATTTTGCGGAAGTCATGTTTACAGTTAAGCAATTCATATAATTAAAGGATTACATAAAAACCAATGGTAAGCAACTAGACCAGAGGCTTATTTTGCTTACATGGCATAAGTGCAGTCAATCTTGCTGCGTTGCAGACAAGATCTGGACAAATTTGTTATATCTCTTTCGGGTTTTTTTTAAATGATTAAGTTGCTACTTGCTAGTAATACAAAAGGCACCATTACAAATTACTGAATGCAATATACATTTGTGTCACGGTGAGTACTTGAAGGAAAAGGCTCTTTTTTAGAACCACAGGCGTTACTTTTATCTTCTGACTGAACACCAGCATAAATATTGCACTATGTTAAAACGACTGCAGGCCTTGTGCTAAATTCACCCAAATGTTTCCCTCAAAACAAAATAATTCCACCCAAATGCTTATAAAAATAAAAAGAAACTTGCAACTTGCAAATTCGGTCCTTCATATAATTATCAGTTTCATATAATGCAATATGAAAATGGGAATGTGAGCTTCTTATTGAAAAAACAGAGCGAGGCTTTTATAAGCATGCGTATACCTACACCTGTTAACTCTTTGGATATTTATGGTGCACAAAAAAACCCGATTTTTTTTTCTGAACATGTGGTACTAAATTGATGTTCACATCTGAAATTTCATGGCCATATGCTGTGCCGTTTGGGAGAAACAAAAAATAGCAAGTTCGAGAAATTATATATTCACATATATATTTCGTACCAATTACATTTATATGTCCCACATAAGATTGGTTTTCATTCCAAATATTGGTGTGTAACATTGTATACTCTAGTCACGATTTTTTGAGATTTTTTTGCTACAATTGTAATACCACAAAATCATGCCCAAAGTTAATGGTGTGCTTATACCCCAGCTTAGCTGAAATTTTCCATAAAAAGGGGAATTGTACAGTACCACATCCACAACGTCACTAATTCACAAGGAAATTTATCTTCGATCCACGCTCGCCTATTCACCACCCCTGATTGGTGGTAGTATACTAGCTGTTTCTTCCTGGTACGTTGCTATGCTGTACATGTACTTTGTAGCCAAATCGCAGGGCTGCACTACAGTGCCCTCGTCGCATGGCAATGGCATGTCCGGATTTTCCGGGGCAGCGGTCTCCCGCACCGTATATACAGGACGAGATCGATATCCCCGAACACTCAAGTCAACCGCGGATGCAAAGCCATCACTGCAAGACGAGTACGTGGACCCAGTATCCAGAATTCAAATCCCGCACCCTCCCGTCCTGATCCCCGACGAGATCCAACGGAGCAGCCAAACATATACGAGACCGAAAGCTCAAAACCCAGACGTGAAACCCGGCCGACAAATCCAGATGCGCGCATCTCGGCACAACTCCGACGAGATATTCGAACTTAAAAAACAACGAGAGTCGGAGGAGAGAGAGAGAAAGGCAGGACAGGGACAGGATGCGGGCGCTCACTCGTCGTCGAACATGAGGCGCCTCTGGACCTCGTCCATCCCGGCGTCGTCGCCCGTGCCGGCCATGTCTCGCGGCGGAGGAGTCCGGGCGGGCGGGCGGCGACCTGAGAGCTCTGCGGCCGTGCGCAGTGCGTATGCGCTGCGCAGGGGTGGGGGCGAGGACAGGTGAGGACTGAGGCGGGGGGCTGATAAATAACGGGGAGGGGGGCCGGCGGCGCGCCGTTGTGGGCCCGGTGTGTCAGCGAATATATCCACGCGAGCAAGCGGGGATTCCCTGCGGTCCGGAAGCGTACACTGCTGCGAGGGGGGCGTTTCCATATCCGCTCGGTCGCTGAGCGATGGGCCCCGGGCTGCGTTTCCTATGTATGGGTCTGTTCTTTGACTGCTCTGCCGGTCACAGGCGGAAAAAATTTATATGAAACCAGGTCTCATGGTTAGCAGGTGAGACCCGCCCGGATGAATAACAAGTGACATTCACACATCTCAAAGTATCTAATCTCTCCCTCCTGATTTCAAGTGAGGGATGGATGGATGCTTTGTGATTTGTAAATGCCACGTGTCATTCATTAGGACGGGTCTCACGTGAGACCTGGTCTTATAGAATTCTTTTCCGTCACAGGAGTGGTGTCGAGTTGGACTTGGATCGGATCGGTTTAAATCGAAAGACATGCCATACGAGGGACCATACCAAATACTCTGTATAAGTTCAAAGGCAACTTTATAAAATGACATTATTTTATGGTAATCATACTTGCGTGCATGTTCAGGGCAAAGCCTTGCCACGCGACGGGCTTCAGATGTGAGATGGCCCTTGAGGCCATGTGATGGGTGCATGCGATGTAAGCATGGCCAATGGGCCACCGGCAGCTGATGTTGCGGGGTATGGCATCTCTTATTTAAGGTGTATATACATATGACCATCGATTTCAGTTGAGTTTGTATGGCTAATCCCTTCGTCCAACCGGACGTGATGTATTTGAGCCCGAGCTCAAATGAGCTCGGGTGAAGAGTAACCCTGAAAACAATTTAAAAATAATTCAAAAATTTCTGATTTTTTTGGGTGCAAACATTGACAAAAGTTCTCAATACTCACAAAATAACATTCGTGAAAGTCGCAGCAAAAAAAAATTGATGCTCCAAAAATGTTATTTCCAAAAACATTTTGGAGTACTGATTTTGTTTTTTTTTTGCCACGACTTGTACGAATGTCATTTTAGGATGAAATTTTGCAAGCACTAAGAATTTTTGTCGATGTTTTCACCCAAAAAAATTCAGAATTTTTTGAAATGTTTTTCATTTTTTCCGGTTTTACTGTTCATCCCGAGCTCAAATGAGCTCGGGGAGTAGAACATGACTTTCGCGTCCAATCTCTCTATATACATTCCTTTTTTTTTCTTTCGTTTGATTTTTCCCACCATTTTTGTTTTTTTTCTCCCACCGGTTTTCCTTAAATCGATTCACATTTTATCAACTTACCAAAATAAACTAATATTTTCTTTGGTAAGTCAATAAATTCGTACCAAATAAGTGCTTAGCAGTAATATGATAGGTAAATCATGATGATTGCATACAAAGATCTGCTAAGATTTTAGCACACCAACGTAATAATAGACGTGCAGTCACATACTAATATATTAGAATGATTATACTCTATTGCGACGCACAAACAATTATCTAGTATAAGATGAAACATGGTGTGGACGGATGTCTTCTCTTTTTTGTAGGCTTCAAGGGTAAAATTCATGTTTTTTAAGTTGCCATTTTTTCTTGTTTGCTAGGAATTGAAGGGCGGAAAAATGGCCATCTAACATCTTGGTTGGACCGTGCGGCAGGCATGGTGAGGAATCTTCAAATCATTCAAATTAAAAAAAACATCTTTGATGGTAGACAGACTATTCTTCACACACAAATTGCATCTCCTTCATTTCAACGAAAAAAAGATTATCCCTAACTTTGTGTTGGCATATCAATTTGTAGCGTACAACCACACATACATGCGATTATTCCATAACAAACATATACGAGTCAGAAATCAAAACCCACACACAACTAAGGCCGCAATTTGTGATCACTCATGAGAGTGATTTTTTCCAACGATGGTTGAGTGTCAGTCTTTCGCTAGTCTTTCTCTCACGAGTCACCTCTTGTGCTTGTCCATTTACTCCACTTCACTTGCCTCATATGAGTTGTCGGGTAGTGCCGCCTCCGCGGCACATCATCCCTGCTCGTAGCGTCACGTTACCTGCACTAGCACCCCCACCCCCCGCGCGCGCCCTCACCTCTCTGTCATCACACTAACTCCAACATTTTGTGATGAACAACTCTCCTTCATTCCCATGTCTATTTTGAACCACTGGTCTTTGAATATGTAGGCCTAGGTTTTTGTTTGCAAGGAAATATCTTTATGTCATGAGTCATCTCTCGTGGTTGTCCCTTTCCTCCACCTAACTTGCCTCACATGAGTTGTTGGGTAGTGCCGCCTTAGGCGCACATCATCCCCACTCGTACTATTCACGTTACCACAACCACCCCCCCCCCCCCCCCCGCAGCCCTCATCTCTTCGTCATCACGCGAACTTCAACATTTTGTGATGAACAACCCTCCGTCATTCTCATGTCTGTTTTGAACCCCTGGTCTTTGAATATGTAGGCCTAGGTTTTTGTTTGCAACGAAATATAGGGCATAAATACAAAAGTACAAGATCATTGTAGACAAATAGAGTATTTTTATAAACAAGCCGCATATCTTTCCATATTATTCCCGTCATTAATTGTCATTACTCACATGTCTTGGTGTAGTGACATATTATGTGTCACTGCATGGACCATGGCTAGTCTCTAACAAGGACACACTCTGGTGATCAAATCCTAGGTGCGAATATCAAAGTATGCCATAGGTGATGCAACTTCTAGTGACTCGCACGATGTAATTCTAGCTGTGGAGGTAGAGGCTCTTTATTATAGTGTAGCATCATTTCTTAGCTCTTTATGGCATGTACCATTTCTCACATATGTCCCTCTGCCACCTCCCTCTTCTACACAAGTTACCTCGTGTCGCTGTAATGCCCCTTCACCCTAGCCCATCTCATCTGTCATCACTACTGAAGTGTTGTCACCTCATGTCTTTAGCAAGTATGAACTTATCTCCAACACCATTCATCGATTTGTATCCTCTTCCTACCTCCACTCTAAATCCAACATTCAGGCGAAATACACTATCCCCTCTCACCCACCCACTCTAAACCTTAACCTTAGAATATCTAGCATTAGGTTCTATACTCATGCACATCTCATTGTAGATAATGATTTTCGTATAGTGGGATGAACATGCGTTGGTATCCTACTATAATAAAAACGTTGAAAATTTTCATTTGCAGAATTGAGGTTGTATTACCCATTAAAATGACCTAGATGTCTCCTAAAGGTGAATGAATAGGCATTTTAAAGCAAGTATGAATTTAGCTTAATCCCGATGTGGAGTTTATAATAGTGGGGCCCTTTTCATGCATAAATTGTAAGTGCGTTAGGCTCAACTATGCAGACCAACAACCTATGCCTAAATAATATTTTAAAAAAATAAAACATGCAAGAAATTTGAACTCTCCACAAGATATATCGATAGTAGCAAATACAAATTGCATGATGTAAATATGACATAGACAAAACATAGTGTCCCTAGTATGCCTCTACTTGACTAGCACGTTAATCAAAGATGGTTATGTTTCCTGACCATAGACATGTGTTGTCATTTGATGAACGTGATCACATCATTAGAGAATGATGTGATGGACAAGACCCATCCGTTAGCTTAGCATAATGATAGTTTAGTTTTATTGCTATTGCTTTCATCATGACTTATACATGTTCCTCTGACTATGAGATTATGCAACTCCCGAATACCGGAGGAACACCTTGTGTGCTATCAAACGTCACAACGTAATTGGGTGATTATAAAGATGTTCTACAGATGTCTCCGAAGGTGTTTGTTGGGTTGGCATAGATCGATATTAGAATTTGTCACTCTGTGTATCGGAGAGGTATCTCTGGGCCCTCTCGGTAATGCACATCACTATAAGCCTTGCAAGCAATGTGACTAACGAGTTAGTCACAGGATGATGCATTACGGAACGAGTAAAGAGACTTGCTGGTAACGAGATTGAACTAGGTATGATGATACCGATGATCGAATCTCGGGCAAGTAACATACCAATGACAAAGGGAACAACATATGTTGTTACGCAGTTTGACCGATAAAGATCTTCGTAGAATATGTAGGAGCCAATATGAGCATCCAGGTTCCGCTATTGGTTATTGACTGGAGATGTGTCTCGGTCATGTCTACATAGTTCTTGAACCCGTAGGGTCCGCACGCTTAACGTTCGATGATGATTTGTATTATGAGTTATGTGATTTGATGACCGAAGTTTGTTCGGAGTCCCAGATGAGATCACGGGCATGACGAGGAGTCTCGAAATGGTCGAGAGGTAAAGATTTATATATAGGACGATGGTATTTGGACACCGGAAGTGTTCCGGGTGATACCGGGTCACCGGAAGGGGTTCCGAGCAACCCCCGGCAATGATATGGGCTTAATGGGCCAAGTAAGGGAACACACCAGCCCACAAGGGGCTGGTGTGCCCCCTATAGGGCCAGCCATGTGGGGAGAAATGGAAAGGAGAGTAGGAAAAGGAAAGTATGAAGTAGGACTCCTACTTCCTTCCCATCCCCCCTCCTTCCTTTCCCCCTTGTCCAAATATGGTAGGGGGGCCGAATTGGACTAGGGGCCCAAGTAGGATTCCTCCTACTTGGGCGCACCCTAGGCTGCCTCCCTCCCTCTCCCTCCTTTATATACGTGGGGAGGGCACCCCTAGAACACACATCAATTATTTCTAGCCGTGTGCGGCGCCCCCCTCCACAGTTAACACCTCGGTCATATCGTCGTAGTGCTTAGGCGAAGCCCTGCGCCGGTAACTTCATCATCACCGTCGCCACACTATCGTGCTGACAGAACTCTCCCTCGTCCTCAACTAGATCAAGAGCTCGAGGGACGTCATCGTACTGAACGTGTGCTGAACACGGAGGTGCCGTACGTTCGGTACTTGGATCGGTTGGATCATGAAGACGTTCAACTACATCAACCGCGTTACTAAACGCTTCCGCTTTCGGTCTACGAGGGTACGTGGACACACTCTCCTCGCTCGTTGCTATGCTTCTCCTAGATAGATCTTGCATGATCGTATATTTTTTTTCAAATACTACGTTCCCCAATAGTGGCATCCGAGCCAGGTCTATGCGTAGATGTTATATGCACGAGTAGAACACAAAGAGTTGTGGGCGATAATAGTCATACTGCTTACCAGCAACGTCTTACTTTGATTTGGCGGTATTGTTGGATGAAGCGGCCCGGACCGACATTACATGACCACGTTCATGAGACTGGTTCTACCGACGTGCTTTACATACAGGTGGCTGGCGGGTGTTTGTTTCTCCAACTTTAGTTGAATCGAGTTTGACTACGCCCGGTCCTTGTTGAAGGTTAAAACAACACACTTGACAAAAAATCGTTGTGGTTTTGATGTGTAGGTAAGAACGGTTCTTGCTAGAAGCCCGTAGCAGCCACGTAAAACTTGCAACAACAAAGTAGAGGACGTCTAACTTGTTTTTGCAGGGCATGTTGTGATGTGATATGGTCAAGACGTGATGAGATATAAATTGTTGTATGAGATGATCATGTTTTGTTAAAGTCATCGGCAACTGGCAGGAGCCTTATGGTTGTCTCTTTATTGCATAAGATGCAAGTGCCATATAATTGCTTTACTTTATCGCTATGCGATAGCAATAGTTGCAAAAGCAATAGGTGGCGAGACGACCATGTGACGGCACGTTGATAAAGATCAAGATGATGGAGATCATGGTGTCATGCCGGTGACGATGGAGATCATGACGGTACTTTGGAGATGGAGATCAAAGGCACAAGATGATGATGGCCATATCATGTCACATATTTTGCTTGCATGTGATGTTTATCTTTTATGCATCTTATTTTGCTTAGTACGACGATAGCATTATGAGATGATCCCTTACTAAAATTTCAGGGTACAAGTGTTCTCCCTGAGTATGCACCGTTGCTACAGTTCGTCGTGCCGAGACACCACGTGATGATCGGGTGTGATAAGCTCTACGTTCACATACAACGGGTGCAAGCCAGTTTTGCACACGCAGAATACTCGGGTTAAACTTGACGAGCCTAGCATATGCGGATATGGCCTCGGAACACTGAGAATGAAAGGTCGAACATGAATCATATAGTAGATATGATCAACATAGTGATGTTCACCATTGAAAGCTACTCCATCTCACGTGATGATCGGACATGGTTTAGTTGATATGGATCACGTGATTATTGAGATGACTAGAGGGATGTCTATCTAAGTGGGAGTTCTTTAGTAATATGATTAATTGAACTTAAATTTATCATGAACTTAGTCCTGATAGTATTTGCATATATGTGTTGTAGATCAATTGCTCGTGTATAGCTTCCCCATTTTATTTATGATATGTTCCTAGAGAAAACTAAGTTGAAAGTTGATAGTAGCAATGATGCGGACTAGGTCCGTGATCTGAGGATTATCCTCATTGCTGCACAGAAGAATTATGTCCTGGATGCACCGCTAGGTGACAAAACTATTGCAGGAGCAAATGCAGGCGTTATGAATGTTTGACAAGCTTGGTATGATGACTACTTGATAGTTTAGTGTACCATGCTTTACGACTTAGAACCGGGACTTCAAAATGTTTTGAAATGCCATGGAGCATATGAGATGTTCCAAGAGTTGAAATTGGTATTTCAGACTCATGCCCGAGTCGAGAGGTATGAGACCTCTGACAACTATTTTTGCCTACAAGATGGAGGAGAATATCTCAACCAGTGAGCATGTGCTCAGAATGTCTGAGTACTACAATCGCTTGAATCAAGGGGGAGTTAATCTTCCAGGTAATATAGTGATTGACAGAGTTCTCTAGTCACTATCACCAAGTTACTAGAACTTGGTGATGAACTATAATATGCAAGGGATGACGAAAACGATCCCCAAGCTCTTGGCGATGCTGAAATCAGCGAAGGTAGAAATCAAGAAAAGCATCAAGTGTTGATGGTTGACAAGACCACTAGTTTCAAGTAAAAGGGCAAGGGAAATAAAGGGAACTTCAAGAAGAATGACAAGCAAGTTGCCACTCCCATGAAGAAGCCCAAAGCTAGACCCAAGCTTGAAACTGAGTGCTTCTACTGCAAAGGAAATGGTCATTGGAAGCGGAACTGCCCCAAATACTTGGCGGATAAGAAGGATGGCAAAGTGAACAAAAGTATATATGATATACATGTTATTGATGTGTACTTTACTAGTATTCATAGTAGCCCCTAGGTATTTGATACTAGTTCAGTTGCTATGATTAGTAACTTGAAACAGGAGTTATAAAATGAACAGAGACTAGTTGAGGGCAAGGTGACGATGTGTGTTGGAAGTGATTCCAATGTTGATAAGATCACCATCGCACACTCCCTTTACCTTCGGGATTAGTGTTGAACTTAAAATAAATGTTATTTGGTGTTTTCGTTGAGCATAATATGATTGGATCATGTTTATTGCAATACAATTATTCATTTAAGTCAAAGAATAATTGTTATTCTGTTTACATGAATAAAACCTTCTGTGGTCATACAACCAAGGTGAATGGTTTATTGAATCTCGATTGTAGTGACACACATATTCATAATATTGAAGCCAAAAGATGCAAGGTTAATAATGATAGTGCAAATTATTTGTGGCACTGCCATTTAGGTCATATTGGTGTAAAGTGCATGAAGAAACTCCATGCTGGTGGGCTTTTGGAATCACTTGATGCTTGCGAACCATGCCTCATGGGCAAGATGACTAAGACTCCATTCTCCGGAACAATGGAGCGAGCCACTGACTTATAGGAAATAATACATACCGATGTATGCAGTCTGATGAGTGTTGAGGCTCGTGGTGGGTATCGTTATTTTCTGACCTTCACATACGATTTGAGAAGATATGGGTATATCTACTTAATGAAACACAAGTCTGAAGCATTTGAAAAGTTCAAAGAATTTCAGAGTGAAGTTGAGAATCATCGTAACAAGAAAATAAAGCTTCTACAATCTGATCGCGGAGGCGAATATTTGAGTTACGAGTTTGGCCTTCATTTGAAACAATGTGGAATAGTTTCGCAACTCACGCCACCTGGAACACCACAGCGTAATGGTGTGTCCGAACGTCATAACCGTACTTTATTAGATATGGTGCGATATATGATGTCTCTTACTGATTTACCACTATCATTTTGGGGTTATGCATTAGAGACAGCTGCATTCACGTTAAATAGGGCACCGTGTAAAAATCCGTTGAGACGACACCGTATGAACTGTGGTTTAGCAAGAAACCTAAACTGTCATTTCTTAAAGTTAGGGGTTGCGATGCTTATGTGAAAAAGTTTCAGCCTGGTAAGCTCAAACCCAAATCAGAGAAGTGCGTGTTCATAGGATACCCAAAAGAAACTATTGGGTACACCTTCTATCACAGATCCGAAGGGAAGATCTTTGTTGCTAAGAGTGGATCCTTTCTAGAGAAGGAGTTTCTCTTGAGAGAGGTGACCAGGAGGAAAGTAGAACTTGATGAGGTAGTTGTACCTTCTTCCGAATTGGAAAGTAGTTCATCACATAAATAAGTTCTAGTGATTCCTACAAAAATTAGTGAGGAAGCTAATGATGATGATCATGAAACTTCAGATCAAGTTACTACCGAACCTCATAGGTCAACTAGAGTATGGTCCGCACCAGAGTGGTACGGTAATCCTTTCTGGAAGTCATGTTACTAGACCATGACGAACCTACGAACTATGAGGAAGCGATGATGAGCCTAGATTCCGCGAAATGGCTTGACGCCATGAAATCTGAGATGGGATCCATGTATGAGAACAAAGTATGGACTTTTATTGACTTTCCCAATGATCGGCGAGCCATTGAGATTAAATGGATCTTCAAGAGGAAGATGGACACTGATAGTAGTGTTACTATCTACAAAGCTCGAATTGTCGCAAAAGGTTTTCGACAAGTTCAAGGTGTTGACTATGATGAGAGTTTCTCACTCGTATCTATGCTTAAAGTCTGTCTGAATCATGTTAGCAATTGCCGCATTTTATGAAATTTGGCAAATGGATGTCAAAACTGCATTCCTTAATGGATTTCTTAAAGAAGAGCTGTATATTATGCAACCAGAAGGTTTTGTCGATCCTAAAGGTGCTAACAAAATGTGCAAGCTCCAGCGATCCATCTATGGACTGGTGCAAGCATCTCGGAGTTGGAATATACGCTTTGATAAGTTGATCAAAGCATGTAGTTTTATACAGACTTGCGGTGAAGCCTGTATTTACAAGAAAGTGAGTGGGAGTACTACAACCTTTCTGATAAGTATATGTGAATGACATATTGTTGATCGGAAATGATGTAGAATTTTCTGGAAAGCATAAAGGAGTGTTTGAAAGGAGTTTTTCAAAGAAAGACCTCGGTGAAGCTGCTTACATATTGGGCATCAAGATTTATAGAGAAAGATCAAGACGCTTGATAAGATTTTTGAATGAGTACATACCTTGACATTTTTTTGAAGTAGTTCAAAATGGAACAGTCAAAGAAGGAGTTCTTGCCTGTATTGAAAGGTGTAAAGTTGAGTAAGACTCAAAACATGACCACAGCAGAAAATAGAAAGAGAATGAAAGTCATTCCCTATGCATTAGCCATAGGTTCTATAAAGTATGCTATGATGTGTACCAAACCTATTGTGTACCTTGCCATGAGTTTGGCAAGGGGATACAATATTGATCCAAGAGTGGATCACTTGACAGCGGTCAAAATTATCCTTAGAAGACTAAGGAGATATTTCTCGGTTATGGAGGTGATAAAGAGTTTGTCGTAAAGAGTTACGCCGATGCAAGCTTTTACACCGATCCGGATGACTCTGAGTCTCAATCTAGATACATATTGAAAGTTGGAGCAATTAGCTAGAGTAGCTCCATGCAGAGCATTGTAGACATAGAAAATTTGCAAAATACATACGGCTCTGAATGTGACAGACCCATTGACTAAGCTTCTCTCACAAGCAAAACATGATCACACCTTAGTACCCTTTGGGTGTTAATCACATAGCGATGTGAACTAGATTATTCATTCTAGTAAAACCCTTTGGGTATTAGTCACATGGCGATGTGAACTAATCACATGGTGATGTGAACTATTGGTGTTAAATCACATGGCGATGTGAACTAGATTATTGACTCTAGTGCAAGTGGGAGACTAAAGGAAATATGCCCTAGAGGCAATAATAAAGTCGTTATTTATATTTCCTTATATCATGATAAATGTTTATTATTCAAGCTAGAATTGTATTAACCAGAAACTTAGTACATGTGTGAATACATAGACAAAACAAAGTGTCCCTAGTATGCCTCTACTTGACTAGCTCGTTAATCAAAGATGGTTATGTTTCCCGACCATAGACATGTGTTGTCATTTGATGAACGGGATCACATCATTAGAGAATGATGTGATGGACAAGACCCATCTGTTAGCTTAGCATAATGATCGTTTAGTTTTATTCCTATTGCTTTCATCATGACTTATACAGTTCCTCTGACTATGAGATTATGCAACTCCCGAATACCGGAGGAACACCTTGTGTGCTATCAAACGTCACAACGTAACTGGGTGATTATGAAGATGCTCTCCAGATGTCTCCAAAGGTGTTTGTTGGGTTGGCATAGATCGAGATTAGAATTTGTCACTCCGTGTATCGGAGAGGTATCTCTGGGCCCTCTCGGTAATGCACATCACTATAAGCCTTGCAAGCAATGTGACTAACGAGTTAGTCACAGGATGATGCATTACGGAATGAGTAAAGAGACTTGCTGGTAACGAGATTGAGCTAGGTATGATGATACCGACGATCGAATCTCGGGCAAGTAACATACCGATGACAAAGGGAACAATGTATGTTGTTACGTGGTTTGACCGATAAAGTTCTTCGTAGAATATGTAGGAGCCAATATGAGCATCCAGGTTCCGCTATTGGTTATTGACAGGATATGTGTCTCGGTCATGTCTACATAGTTCTCGAACCCGTAGGGTCCGCACGCTAAACGTTTGAT
Source organism: Triticum aestivum (assembly GCF_018294505.1). Lineage (NCBI taxonomy): Eukaryota > Viridiplantae > Streptophyta > Magnoliopsida > Poales > Poaceae > Triticum > Triticum aestivum. The sequence continues at coordinate 189,377,839 of NC_057799.1, forward strand.
GATGATTTGTATTATGAGTTATGTGATTTGATGACCGAAGTTTGTTCGGAGCCCCGGATGAGATTACGGGCATGACGAGGAGTCTTGAAATGGTCGAGAGGTAAAGATTTATATATAGGACGATGGTATTTGGACACCGGAAGTGTTCCGAGTGATACCGGGTCAACAGAAGGGGTTCCGAGCAACCCCCGGCAAAGGTATGGGCTTAATGGGCCAAGTAAGGGAACACACCAGCCCACAAGGGGCTGGTGCGCCCCCTATAGGGCCAGCCACGTCGGGAGAAAGGGAAAGGAGAGGAGGAAAAGGAAAGTATGAAGTAGGACTCCTACTTCCTTCCCCTCCCCCTCCTTCCTTTCCCCTTGTCCAAATATGGTAGGGGGGGTGAATTAGACTAGGGGCCCAAGTAGGATTCCTCCTACTTGGGCGCACCCTAGGCTGCCTCCCACCCTCTCCCTCCTTTATATACGTGGGGAGGGCACCCCTAGAACACACATCAATTGTTCCTAGCCGTGTGCGGCGCCCCCTCCACAGTTAACACCTCGGTCATATCGTCGTAGTGCTTAGGCGAAGCCCTGCGCCGGTAACTCCATCATCACCGTCGCCACGCCGTCGTGCTGACGGAACTCTCCCTCATCCTCAACTAGATCAAGAGCTCGAGGGACGTCATCGTACTGAACGTGTGCTGAACACGGAGGTGCCGTATGTTCGGTACTTGGATCGTGAAGATGTTCGACTACATCAACCGCGTTACTAAACGCTTCCGCTTTCGGTATATGAGGGTACGTGGACACACTCTCCCCGCTCGTTGCTATGTTTCTCCTAGATAGATCTTGCATGATCGTAGAATTTTTTTGAAATACTACGTTCCCCAACAACTCGTGCACTGGATGGATTGGAGTGGAGGAGTTCAAAAAATTACTCAAAGATCTTTGGGTTATTTACTCTCACTTGTATGGTAGATTGGGGCCTTGGGGAGAATGTTAGAGCTCAAACCAATTAGAAAATTCTTTGGGGGAAGCCTAGAGTTCAGTAAAGAGGGTAAGGGATATAAACAGAACCCCCATAATAATTTTCATTATTGTGGCTTAACGACCTGCTTGGAGGCTCTCTAGGCGGTTTGGAGTTCCAGGACAATTCCGAAGAAATGCCCGGGCCATTATGGTGGCCTCTAAAATCGCCTAGAAGTCCATCTAGAATCCATTCAGATATTTTCCCGGAAGTTATGGACCACTAGAACACCCAACACGAAAATAGCTTAGCTTTATCTTTCGAACTCCGCTTCTGGTGATCTCGGGCTCATTGGGAAGCTAACAACAAGCTCTAGGTCCTCACATAGGGGAACCACACAAGATCGATAGAAATGAAGGATTCAACACATGTGTCTCGCCCCAGATTTTACCCAAACCTGGTATGTTAAAAATTCACAGGGAATTAAAAAAAATCTAGAAAAGACCCAGGAATGCCTAGGATTGCTTGTGATTGACCCTGTTTTGCTTGATAGTTGTTTGAATATGCTTAGGGAGGGATAGAAATCCCAATGCCTAGTTAAACCTAGCTAGCTTCTGGTAGGAACCAAATCATTTTGTAATATTATTGCGCATAAGGCTATCCCTAATAAGTCCCAAGAAATATTGAAGCCAAAGTAATCTTCCCAAAATTTGAATTGGATTCATTTTGAAATCAATTCAGAAGTCAAAGGGAATTATTTAAGAATTGCTCCGCATTTATTTGGCAGGAAAATGAATTTCATAAGTCCAAATAATGGCCTCGACCTTCAGCTAGATTATCAAAATGGATTTGAAACACATTTGGTTTTGAAACCAAATTCAAATTTGAAAGTGAAAACATAAGTGTACAAAATGTTTGTCCAAAAACCCAAACTAAAAGTTGACATAGTCACAAATATTCCATTGGAATTTAGAGCCAGTTCACTGCTGAAAGAAAATTTAAAACAGAAATAAAACGATAAGAAAAAGCCGAGCGAGCCAGCTAGCCACCCTAGCCGACCCAGCGCCCACTCTCTCTCTCTCTCTCTCTCTCTTCCTGAGCCGCTGCTAGGCAGGAGCCACCTGGCAGGGTCAGCTCCCTCCTTTCACCGCATGCACGCACCAACGACCCGACGTGCACGACTCCCATAATCTCCACCCCGCGAGCTCTCCGGCCACGTCAACTCCCGTGGCCATGCCCCTATAAATTCCCTCCTCCTGCTCGTCATTTTTTCCCACACCATGAAGCCCTCGCTGTCAGGCTGGTATACCGTGAGCTCGCCGTTGTTGTTCTTACCTAGCAACTCCGGCGTCGATTCCAACCACTACAAGCCACCCAAGCCCCGACGCTGCCACTACTGCAGTCACCATACGCCAAATAATCCCATGGACATCCTCTCCATGCCCAAAGCCCTCTAGAACATCGACTTCATCAACAACCAAAGCCCTCCGCCGCGCCGCCATCAACTTCGGCGATGTAAGGTCGCATCTGAGCCGTGCATCTTCCATCATGATCACCGTGATCTTGTGCATCCCCTGACCGCACTTGTTCATCTCCAAGTGCTTGTTTTCTTTGCGTGCGTCCACACCCAAGAAGCCTCGCCGCTGTAGCAACTCTGGCGAGCCCCTCCCGCTTGTCTCCGTCGTGCCCAACCACACCCGAGGCCATCGCCGACCTCCCCGTCGTCTCCCGCACCCGTACGTGCCCTCGACATAGCCCAAAACCCCCTGCATTGCCAAAAACCATCGCAGCTGATCGCAGCGCCATCTTCCCTGTGTTTTTCGGTGACCTCTCCAGCGAGGAACTCCGGTGAGCCCAAAACCCTAGCCCTCCGATCTATTTCTAGCTGTTGGATTTAGATCCAACAAATCGATACCAGCCAGCCAGAAGCTGCCACATGTCCCAGCCATATCCAAAACATTATCCGTTCAATTTTCTATTAATTCCTTTAAATGGAAAATTTGCAAAAAAAACCTTGGACTTAAAATACTCACAACTTTTAATTTAAAAATCCAAATTGAGTGGAACTTTTTGCAAAATGACCTTCATGAAATGACTACCACATAGGCTAATAAAATTTAGAATTTGAATAATTTAAAATTCAAATTCAAATTCAAGTAGGACATTGCAAATTATAAACCCAAATTAATTGATTCTTTTTGCACTTTGAACCTAGTGAAATATAGTTTCAACTTAGCTACTATGATGTAATTTTGAAATAATTTAAATTTGAATTTGAATGTAGTTAAACAATAATTATAATTCAAATAATATCCAAACCTAATTTGGTCTAACTTTGAATTAAAAATATTAATGGAATAATTAAGTTGCAACTAGTTCAGAAACTTAGAATGAACTTTAGAAATATTTTTGGATTATTACTTGACTTCAGGAATTTAATTAATTTGAATTATATTCAAACTGGATAGTTATAACCTTGAAACCCTAGGTTTAATTTGAATACAACTAATGCAATATGGTTTAGTGAATTGAATTAAACCTAGTAATTATTTTAGAGTTAATAATTGAGCACTTTGGCCCGTGCACTACAACGTCTTGGATCAGAGCCAGCTTGCTCTTGATACATCTTGGCATCATGAGCCACGTTGACACGAATTTGGAGTCTCCCCTTTGTTCTCTAGCCTAGTTTTGTTTGTTTTCGTCCCAATTTTAAAATCCCCACCAAAAATAGCATTCCCAATTTTTTTTACATTTTGTTGGTTCTTTTGAGATTTTGTTATGTTTGATCCATGATTTTGTTGTTTTGCAACTGGATCTTGGCATTCCCCACCTCCCCACCATGAAATCCATACCGAAATTTCTTTTTCTCCATCAATTTTGACCCCCGTAATAAAAAGATCACCCAAATCACGATCTAGAATTGTCGGGCCGGGCATCCGGGGCTATCGGTCCGGACATCTGGGCTACGGGCCGGACATCCGGCACCTGGAGCATCAAAACGAATGAGTTTCTGGATACCGGGCCTCAGAAATCCGGCCTCCCCCAGATGTCCGACCCCTGGAGATTTCAGCCAACAACATTTCAACATTTTCACCATAACTTTCACATCTGAAGTCCAATTTTGGCATTCTTTAGCTCGTTGGAGATCTATTGACATCACCATACATCTAGATAGATTCCAACACCATTTGAATCCATCGAAATTTGTCCATTTGGAATCTTTGTTTAGCCCTCCACCTTAACTTCCGCATAACCTTGCCCACAATGCTCTTCCGCCAACTTAACCCAATTTTGCCAGTTTTGTTTGCGATTTTGAGTTGTGATTTCTGTTGCCTGAGTTGTTTCAGCTAATTAGGAATAGTTCAACATCAACAACACCGCCGCTCATCATCGGCACGGACTCGACACCGACAACGATGTTACAGATGATGATGGCATCCTTGTGACCTAGTCACCTGTGTCTGGTCAGACGATGATGGATGCCATCACACCGAGACTGACCTAAGAATCTATCTCCATTGATGGAGGAGCAAATCCCACTCTTGATCTATCGAGCCCATTGTCATACTTTACGATAATCATGTAAGTTGTCGTTATGATCACCATGTTACAGATGATGTAGGAACAACCCCAAAGTTTCTCGTCTAGTATGGAGTGACTATGATACTCTCATGGTCTAGGGAACTTAGCATACATTAACTCTCCATTTCATAATTATAGACTTGTGACGATAACATCTCAACATATAACAAACAAGTTTGGTCAATTTAGTATGATCATTTTGCTAACATCATACTCTCAATTTTGCTTGGTGTCCTCGTTACACTTAACCAAATGCCCATGATCAGGACAACATAATCTCACACATCACTTGAGCTAGTCCTAGAGGCAAGACTAGGAATCAGGTTTTACCGTTTATCATTCTACACGTGCTCATGAGTTTTCCTCTGAATCACATATTTAAGAACAATATCAGTTATATCATAGAACATAAACTCTTAATTATAAATGTGGAAATAAATATTACAAGTATTATTGCCTTGAGGGCATATTTCCAATAGTTAAGATCTGAAATCATGACACTCTGATCCTAGTGACAAGCATTAAGCGTAGCAAAGTCATATCAACATCAGTCTCAGAACATAGTGGATTCTAGGGATCAAGCCCTAATTAATTGACATGATTACATATGGAATATCATCCAATCCCATCTACCTCTAGTATGCCTACAAGGGGATTGTTGGAAATATGCCCTAGAGGCAATAATATTGTATTGTTATATTTCCATTATTCATAGTTAAGAGTTTATATTCCATGCTATAACTGATATGATCCTAGAATATGTGATTCAGTGGAAAACTCATATGCACATGTGGCATGATAAACAGTAAACAATAGGTTCCCGGTCTCGCCTCTAAGACTGGCTCAAGTGTATGGTGATCATGTTTTCTGGATCTTAGGATATCGTTAAGTTAACGATAGTCCTAAAACAACATTGAGGGTATGACGTTAGAAGAACAATCATATTGAATCGACCTAATACTTGTCTATTATACCATGTGATCATATCATGTGAAATCATCTGTTATAACATGGAGTGTTAGCATGTGTTTTAGTTCCTTAGACCATAAGAGTGTCTCGGTCACTTCCTACCGGACGGTGGGCTTTGGGGTTGCTCAAACGTCATTTGTAACAAGGTGATCATAACGACAACTTTCAGGCTCACCGAAAAGTTTGACAAGTGAACGAACAGCTCGAGAGTGGGATTTGCTCCTCCGACGATGGAGAGATATTCTTAGGGCCCTCTCGGTGTGAAGGCATCCATCATCATCTGGCCAGACACAGGTGACTGATTCCGGAACACGTCAACCAGAAAGAAGAACAAAACCGGTAACAGGAGCAACGGTATAGTGCGCATTGTGATGACTGAAGAGGATAACGATGCACACCGGGTTTTTAAAGTATCGTGAAGCAAAGGGAACATCACATGATAACCAAAGGTTCACTCGAATATCATTCGTGTAATCATAGGGACCGATATAGATGTCCACGGTTCCGTTGTCGGTCATTGAACGAAGGGGTTTCATTCATGTCTATGGTTTACCGAAGCTACGGGGTCACAAGCTTAAGGTAATCATGATCTGCTTGAAGGAAATATGCCCTAGGGACGATAATAAAGTTGTTATTTATATTTCCTTATATCATGATAAATGTTTATTATTCATGCTAGAATTGTATTAACCGGAAACTTAGTACATGTGTGAATACATAGACAATAGACAAAACAGAGTGTCGCTAGTATGCCTCTACTTGAGTAGCTCGTTAATCAAAGATGGTTGAGTTTCCCGACCATAGACATGTGTTGTCATTTGATGAATGGGATCACATCATTAGAGAATGATGTGATGGACAAGACCCATCCATTAGCTTAGCATAATGATCGTTAAGTTTTATTGCTATTGCTTTCTTCATGACTTATACATATTCCTCTGACTATGAGATTATGCAACTCCCGAATACCGGAGGAACACGTTGTGTGCTATCAAACATCACAATGTAACTGGGTGATTATAAAGATGCTCTACAAGTGTCTTCGAAGGTGTTTGTTGGGTTGGCATAGATCAATATTAGGATTTGTCACTCCGAGTATCGGAGAGGTATCTCTGGGCGCTCTCGGTAATGCACATCACTACAAGCCTTGCAAGCAATGTGACTAATGAGTTAGTTGCGGGATGATGCATTACGGAACGAGTAAAGAGACTTGCCGGTAACGAGATTGAACTAGGTATGATGATAGCGACGATCGAATCTCGGGCAAGTAACATACCGATGACAAAGGGAATGACGTACGTTGTCATTATGGTTTGACCGATAAAGATCTTCGTAGAATATGTAGGAACCAACATGAGCATCCAGGTTCCGCTATTTGTTATTGACCGGAGATATGTCTCGGTCATGCCTACATAGTTCTCGAACCAGCAGGGTCCGCACGATTAACGTTCGATGACAATTTGTATAATGAGTTATGTGTTTTGGTGACCGAAGATTGTTCGGAGTCCCGGTTGAGATCACGGACATCATGAGGAGTCTCGAAATGGTCGAGAGGTAAAGATTGATATATTGGAAGATGGTATTCAAACACCGGAATGGTTTCAAGTGGTTCGGGTATTTTTCTGGAGTACCGAGGGGTTACGGGAAGCCCAGGGGGGAAGTCATGGGCCTCATGGGCCACGGGAGAGAGAGAGAGGACAGCCCACAAGGGGTGGTGCACTGGATGGATTAGAGTGGAGGATTTCAAAAAATTACTCAAAGATTTATGGGTTATTTACTCTCACTTATATGGTAGAGTGGGGCCTTGGGGAGAAGGTTAAAGCTCAAACCAATTGGAAAATTCTTTGAGGGAAGGTTAGAGTTCAGTAAACAGGGTAGGGGATATAAACAGAACCCCCATAATAATTTTCATTATGGTGGCTTAGCGACCTGCTTGGAGGCTCTCTAGGCGGTTTGGAGTTCTAGGACGACTTTGAAGAAATATCCGGGCCATTATGGTGGCCTCTAAAATCGTCTAGAGGTCCATCTAGAATCCATTCAAATATTTTCCCGGAAGTTATGGACCACTAGAACACCCTACACGAAAAATAGCTTAGCTTTATCTTTCGAACTCCGCTTCTGATGATCTCGGGCTCATTGGGAAGCTAACAACAAGCTCTAGGTCCTCACATAGGGGAACCACACAAGATCGATAGAAATGAAGGATTCAACACGTGTGTCACATCCCAGATTTTACCCAAACCTGGTATGTTAAGAAAATCACAGGGAATTAAAAAAATCTAGAAAAGACCCAGGAATGCCTAGGTTGCTTGTGATTGACCCTGTTTTGCTTGATAGTTGTTTGAATATGCTTAGGGAGGGATAGAAATCCCAATGCCTAGTTAAACCTAGCTAGCTTCTGGTAGGAACCAAATCATTTTGCAATATTATTGCGCATAAGGCTATCCCTAATAAGTCCCAAGAAATATTCAAGCCAAAGTAATCTTCCCAAATTTTGAATTGGATTCATTTTGAAATCAATTCAGAAGTCAAAGGGAATTATTTAAGAATTGCTCTGCATTTATTTGGCAGGAAAATGAATTTATAAGTCCAAATAATGGCCTCGACCTTCAGCCAGATTTTCAAAATGGATTTGAAACACATTTGGTTTTGAAACCAAATTCAAATTCGAAAGTGAAAACATAAGTGTAGAAAATGTTTGTCCGAAAACCCAAACAAAAAGTTGAAATAGTCACAAATATTCAAATTGGAATTTAGAGACAGTTCACTGCTGAAAGAAAATTCAAAACAAAAATAAAACGATAAGAAAAGGCCGAGCGAGCCAGCTAGCCACCCTAGCCGACCTAGCGCCCACTCTCTCTCTCTCTCTCTCTCTCTCTCTCTCTTCCTGAGCCGCTGCTAGGCAGGAGCCACCTGGCAGGGTCAGCTCCCTCCTTTCACCGCATGCACGCGCCAACGACCCGACGTGCACGACGCCCATGATCTCCACCCCGCGCGCTCTCCGGCCACGTCAGCTCCCGTGGCCATGCCCCTATAAATTCCCACCTCCTGCTCGTCATTTTTTCCCACACCATGAAGCCCTCGCTGTCAGGCTGGTCTACCATGAGCTCGTCGTTGTTGTTCTTACCTAGCACCTCCGGCGTCGATTCCGACCACTACAAGCCACCCAAGCCCCGACGCTGCCACAGCTGCAATCACCACACGCCGGATAATTCCATAGACATCCTCTCCATGCCAAAAGCCCTCTAGAACATCGACTTCATCAACTACCAAAGCCCTCCGTCGCGCCACCATCAACTTCGGCGATGTAAGGTCGCATCAGAGCCGTGCATCATGTCCATCGTGATCATCGTGATCTTGTGCATCCCCTGACCGCACTTGTTCATCTCCAAGTGCTTGTTTTCTTTGCGTGCGTCCACACCCAAGAAGCTTCGCCGCTGCAGCAACTCTGGCGAGCCCCTCCCGCTCGTCTCCGTCGTCCCCAACCACACCCGAGGCCACCGTCGACCTCCCCGTCGTCTGCCGCACCCGTACGTGCCCTCGGCTAGCCTAAAACCCCCTGCATTGGCAAAAAGCACCGCAGCTAATCGCAGCACCGCCGTCCCCATGTTTTTCGGTGACCTCTCCAACGAGGAACTCCGGTGAGCACAAAACCCTAACCCTCCGATCTATTTCTAGCTGTTGGATTTAGATCCAACAAATCGGTACCAGCCAGCCAGAAGCTGCCACATGTCCCATCCTTATCCAAAACATTATCCGTTCAATTTTCTATTAATTCCATTAAATGGAAAGTTTGCAAAAAATCTTGAACTTAAAATACCGATAACTTTTAATCTATAAGTCCAAATTGAGTGAAAATTTTTGCAAAATGACCTTCATGAAATGCACTACCACATAGGCTAATAAAATTTAGAATGTGAATAATTTAAAATTCAAATTCAAATTCAAATAGGACATTGTAAATTATAAACCCAAATTAATTGATTCTTTTTGCGTTTTGAACCTAGTGAAATATAGTTTCGATTTAGCTACTATGATATAATTTTGAAATAATTTGAATTTGAATTTGAATATAGTTAAACAATAACTATAATTCAAATAATATCCAAACCTAATTTGGTCTAACTTTGAATTAAGAATATTAATGGAATAATTAAGTTGCAACTAGTTCAGAAACTTAGAATGAACTTTAGTAAATATTTTTGGATTATTACTTGACTTCAGGAATTTAATTAATTTGAATTATATTCACACTGGATAGTTATAACCTTGAAACCCTAGGTTTAATTAGAATACTACTAATGCAATATGGTTTAGTGAATTGAATTAAACCTAGTAATTATTTCGGAGTTAATAATTGAGCACTTTGGCCCGTGCCCTACAACGTCTTGGATCAGAGCCAGCTTGCTCTTGATACATCTTGGCATCATGAGCCACGTTGACACGAATTTGGAGTCGCCCCTTCGTTTTCTAGCCTAGTTTTGTTTGTTTCGTCCCAATTTTAAAATCCCCACCAAAAATAGCATTCCCAATTTTTTTTACATTTTGTTGGTTCTTTTGAGATTTTGTTATGTTTGATCCATTTTGTTGTTTTGCAACTGGATCTTGGCATTCCCCACCTCCCCACCATGAAATCCATACCGAAATTTCTTTTTCTCCATCAATTTTGACCCCCGCAATAAAAAAATCACCCAAATCACGATCTGGAATTGTCGGGCCGGACATCCGGGGCTATCGGTCAGGACATCTGGGCTACGGGCCGGACATCCGGCACCTAGAGCATCAAAACGAATGAGTTTCTGGATACCGGCCTCGGAAATCCGGCCTCCCCCCGGATGTCCGACCCCTGGAGATTTCAGCCAACAGCGTTTCACCATTTTCACCATAACTTTCACATCTGAAGTCCGATTTTGGCGTTCTTTAGCTCGTTGGATAGCTATTGACATCACCATACATCTAGATAGGTTCCAACACCATTTGAATCCATCAAAAAAATTCCATTTGGAATCTTTGTTTATCCCTCCACCTTAACTTCCGCATAACCTTGCCCACCATACTCCTCCACCAACTTAACCCAATTTTGCTAGTTTTGTTTGCGATTTTGAGTTGCAATTTCTGTTTCCTGAGTTGATTCAGCTAATTAGGAACGGTTCAACATCAACAACACGGCCGCTCATCATCGGCACGGACTCGACACCGACAACGATGTTACAGATGATGATGGCATCCCTTTGACCTAGTCACCTGTGTCTGGCCAGACGATGATGGATGTTGATACGTCTCCAACGTATCTATAATTTTTTATTGTTCCATGCTATATTATATTCTGTTTTGGATGTTTAATGGGCTTTACTATACACTTTTATATTATTTTTGAGACTAGCCTATTAACGGGAGGCCTAGCCCGAATTGTTGTATTTGCCTATTTCAGTGTTTCGCAGAAAAAGAATATCAAACGAGTCCAAACAAAATGAAACCTTCGGGAACGTGATTTTCGAAACAAACATGATCCAGAGGACTTGGAGTCTACGCAAAGCAATCAAGTGGAGAGCACGAGGCAGGGGGGCACGGCTACCCCCAGGCACGCCCTCCACCCTCGTGGGGCCCATGTTGCTCCACCGATGTACTTCTTCCTCCTATATATACCTACGTACCCCGAAACCATCATAGGCATCCACGAAAACCTAATTCCACCGCCGCAACCTTCTGTACCCATGAGATCCCATCTTGGGGCCTTTTTCGGCGTCGTGCCGGAGGGGGCATTGATCACAGAGGGCTTCTACATCAACACCGTAGCCTCTCCGATGATGTGTGAGTAGTTTACCTCAGACCTTCGGGTCCATAGTTATTAGCTAGATGGCTTCTTCTATCTTTTTGGATCTCAATACAAAGTTCTCCATGATTCTCATGGAGATCTATTCGATGTGATCTTCTTTTGTGGTGTGTTTGTTGAGACCGATGAATTGTGGGTTTATGATCAAGTTTATCTATGAAAAATATTTGAATCTCCTCTGAATTCTTTTATGTATGATTGGTTATCTTTGCAAGTCTCTTTGAATTATCAGTTTGGTTTGGCCTACTAGATTGATCTTTCTTGCAATGGGAGAAGTGCTTAGCTTTGGGTTCAATCTTGCGGTGTCCTTTCCCAGTGACAGCAGGGGTAGCAAGGCACATATTGTATTGTTGCCATCGAGGATAAAAAGATGGGGTTTATATCATATTGCATGAGTTTATCCCTCTACATCATGTCATCTTACTTAAAGCATTACTCTGTTCTTTCGAACTTAATACTCTAGATGCATGCTGGATAGCGGTCGATGTGTGGAGTAATAGTAGTAGATGCAGAATCGTTTCGGTCTACTTGTCGCGGACGTGATGCCTATATACATGATCATACCTAGATATTCTCATAACTATGCTCAATTCTATCAATTGATCGACAGTAATTTGTTCACCCACCGTAATACTTATGCTCTTGAGAGAAGCCACTAGTGAAACCTATGGCCCCCGGATCTATTTTCCATCATATTAATCTTCCAACACTTAGCTATTTCCATTGCCGTTTATTTTACTTTGCATCTTTATTTCTCTTTATCATAAAAATACCAAAAATATTATCCTATCATATCTATCAGATCTCACTCTCGTAAGTGACCGTGAAGGGATTGGCAACCCCTTTATCGCGTTGGTTGCAAGGTTCTTGTTTGTTTGTGTAGGTGCGTGGGACTCGCGCGTGGTCTCCTACTGGATTGATACCTTGGTTCTCAAAAACTGAGGGAAATACTTACGCTACTTTACTGCATCACCCTTTCCTCTTCAAGGGAAAACCAACGCAGTACTCAAGAGGTAGCAAGAAGGATTTCTGGCGCCGTTGCCGGGGAGTCTACGCACAAGTCAAGACATACCAAGTACCCATCACAAACTCATCTCCCTCGCATTACATTATTTGCCATTTGCCTCTTGTTTTCCTCTCCCCCAGTTCACCCTTGCCGTTTTATTCGCCCTCTCTTTTCCATTCGCCCTCTTTTTCGCTTGCTTCTTGTTTGCTTGTGTGTTGGATTGCTTGCTTGTCACGATGGCTCAAGATAATACTAAATTGTGTGACTTTACCAATACCAACAACAATGATTTTCTTAGCACTCCGATTGCTCCTCTTACCGATACTGAATCTTGCGAAATTAATGCTGCTTTGTTGAATCTTGTCATGAAAGATCGATTCGCCGGCCTTCCTAGTGAAGATGTCGCTACCCATTTAAATAGCTTCGTTGATTTGTGTGATATGCAAAAGAAGAAAGATGTGGACAATGATATTGTTAAATTGAAGCTATTTCCTTTTTCACTTAGAGATCGCGCTAAAGCGGGTTTTCATCTTTGCCTAAAAATAGTATTGATTCATGGAATAAGTGCAAAGATGCTTTTATCTCTAAGTAATTTCCTCCCGCTAAAATCATCTCTCTTAGAAACGATATTATGAATTTTAAGCAACTTGATCATGAACATGTTGCACAAGCTTGGGAGAGGATGAAATTAATGATACATAATTGCCCTACACATGGTTTGAATCTTTGGATGATTATACAGAAGTTTTATGCCGGATTCAATTTTGCTTCTAGAAATCTTTTAGATTCGGCCGCGGGAGGCACTTTTATGGAAATCACTTTAGGAGAAGCTACCAAACTCCTAGATAATATTATGGTTAATTACTCTCAATGGCACACCGAAAGATCTACTAATAAAAAAGTGCATGCGATAGAGGAAATTAATGTTTTGAGTGGAAAGATGGATGAACTTATGAATTTTTTTGCTACTAAAAGTGTTTCTTCTAATCCTAATTATATGCCTTTGTCTACTTTGATTGAGAATAATAACGAATCTATGGATGTGAATTTTGTTGGTAGGAATAATTTTGGTAACAACGCGTATAGAGGAAACTTTAATCCTAGGCCGTATCCTAGTAACTCCTCTAATAATTATGGTAATTCCTACAACAATTCTTATGGAAATTTTAATAAGATGCCTTCTGAATTTGAGACTAGTGTTAAGGAGTTTATGAATTCACAAAAGAATTTCAATGCTTTGCTTGGAGAAAAATTGCTCAAGGTTGATGAGTTGGCTAGGAACGTTGATAGAATTTCTCTTGATGTTGATTCTTTGAAACTTAGATCTATTCCACCTAAGCATGATATCAATGAGTCTCTCAAATCCATGAGAATTTCCATTAATGAGTGCAAAGAAAGAACCGCTAGGATGCGTGCCAACAAAGATTGCTTTTGTAAAAGCATGTTCTTCTAGTTTTTTATGAGAATAAAGATGAAGATCTAAAAGTTATTGATGTGTCCCCTATTAAATCTTTGTTTTTCAATATGAATCTTGATAATGATGGGAGTGAATATGAGCCACCTTTACCTAGAAGGCGTTCCAAAAATTCGGAGTTTTTAGATCTTGATGCTAAAATTTGTAAATGTGGGATTGAAGAGGTCAAAACTTTAGATATCAATGAACCCACTATTTTGGATTTCAAGGAATTTATTTATGATAATTGCTCTTTGATAGATTGTATTTCCTTGTTGCAATCCATGCTAAATTCTCCTCATGCTTATAGCCAAAATAAAGCTTTTACTAAACATATCGTTGATGCTTTGATGCAATCTTATGAATTAAAACTTGAGTTGGAGGTTTCTATCCCTAGAAAACTTTATGATGAGTGGGAACCTAGTATTAAAATTAAAATTAAATATCATGAATGCTATGCTTTGTGTGATTTGGGTGCTAGTGTTTCCCCGATTCCCAAAACTTCGTGTGATTTGTTAGGTTTCCGCGAATTTGATGATTGCTCTTTAAACTTACACCTTGCGGATTCCACTATCAAGAAACCTATGGGAAGAATTAATTATGTTCTTATTGTTGCAAATAGGAATTATGTGCCCATAGATTTTATTATTCTTGATATAGATTGCAATCCTTCATGTCCTATTATTCTTGGTAGACCTTTCCTTAGAACGATTGGTGCAATTAGTGATATGAAGGAAGGGAATATTAGATTCCAATTTCCATTAAGGAAAGGTATGGAACACTTCCCTAGAAAGAAAATTAAATTGCCTTATGAATCTATTATGAGAACCACTTATGGACTGCCTACCAAAGATGGCAATACCTAGATCTATCCTTGCTTTTATGCCTAGTTAGGGGCGTTAAACGATAGCGCTTGTTGGGAGGCAACCCAATTTTATTTTAATTTTTTATTCTTTTTGCTTCTGTTTAGGAATAAATATTTGTTCTAGCCTCTGTTTATATTTGTTTTTATGTTTTAATTAGTGTTTGCGCCAAGTTAAACCTATAGGATCTTCTTGGATGAGAGTTATTTGATCTTGCTGAAAATTCCAGAAACTTTCTATTCACGAAAACAATTGTTAAATATCACCAGAACGTGATAAAATATTGATTCCAATTGCTTCTGATCAATAAACAAATTTTCTAGGTCGTACTATTTTTTTAGATTTTTTTGAGTTCCAGAAGTTTTCGTTAGTTACAGATTACTACAGACTGTTATGTTTTTGACAGATTCTGTTTTTCGTGTGTTGTTTGCTTATTTTGATGAATCTATGGCTAGTAAAAGAGTTTATAAACCATAGAGAAGTTGGAATACAGTAGGTTTAACACCAATTTAAATAAATAATGAGTTCATTATAGTACCTTGAAGTGGTGTTTTGTTTTCTTTCGCTAACGGAGCTCACGAGATTTTCTGCTAAGTTTTGTGTTGTGAAGTTTTCAAGTTTTGGGTAAAAGATTTGATGGATTATGGAACAAGGAGTGGCAAGAGCCTAAGCTTGGGGATGCCCATGGCACCCCAAGATAATCTAAGGACACCAAAAATCCAAAGCTTGGGGATGCCCCGGAAGGCATCCCCTCTATCGTCTACTTCCATCGGTAACTTTACTTGGATCTATATTTTTATTTACCACATGATATGTGTTTTGCTTGGAGCGTCTTGTATGATTTGAGTCTTTGCTGTTTAGTTTACCACAATCATCCTTGCTGTAGACACCTTTTGAGAGAGACACACATGATTCGGAATTTATTAGAATACTCTATGTGCTTCACTTATATCTTTTGAGCCATATAGTTTTTGCTCT
This sequence comes from Triticum aestivum, assembly GCF_018294505.1. Taxonomy (NCBI): domain Eukaryota; kingdom Viridiplantae; phylum Streptophyta; class Magnoliopsida; order Poales; family Poaceae; genus Triticum; species Triticum aestivum. The sequence continues at coordinate 189,393,471 of NC_057799.1, forward strand.
AGTGCTTCACTTATATCTTTTAGAGCACGGTGGTGGATTTGTTTTATAGAAACTATTGTTCTCTCATGCTTCACTTATATTATTTTGGGAGTCCTAAAAAACCGCATGGTAATTTGCTTAAATTGAGAAATTATTCCTAAAGTGATAGGCATCCAAGATTAGTAAAAAAGTTCTTATGAGTGTGTTGAATACTATGAGAAGTTTGATGCTTGATAATTGTTTTGAGATATGAAGATGGTGATACTAGAGTTATGCTAGTTGAGTAGTTGTGGATTTGAGGAATACTTGTGTTAAAGTTTGTGATTTCCGTAGCATGCACGTATGGTGAACCGTTATGTGATGAAGTCGAAGCATGATTTATTTATTGATTGTCTTCCTTATGAGTGGCGGTCGGGGATGAGCGATGGTATTTTCCTACCAATCTATCCCCCTAGGAGCATGCGCGTAATACTTTGCTTTGATGACTTGTAGATTTTTGCAATAAATATATGAGTTCTTTATGACTAATGTTGAGTCCATGGATTATACGCACTTTTCATCCTTCCACCATTGCTAGCCTCTCTAATACCGCACACTTTTCGACGGTATCATACACCCACCATATACCTTCCTCAAAACAGCCACCATATATACCTACCTATTCTGGCATTTCCATAGCCATTCCGAGATATATTGCCATGCAACTTACCACCGTTCCGTTTACTATGACACGCTCCATCATTGTCATATTGCTTCGCATGATCATGTAGTTGACATCGTATTTGTGGCAAAGCCACCGTTCATAATTCTTTCATAGATGTCACTCTTGATTTATTGCATATCCCGGTACACCGCCGGAGCCATTGACATAGAGTCATATTTTGTTCTAAGTATTGAGTTGTAATTCTTGAGTTGTAAGTAAACAAAAGTGTGATGATCATCATTATTAGAGCATTGTCCCAAGTGAGGAAAGGATGATGGAGACTATGATTCCCCCACAAGTCGGGATGAGACTCCGGACGAAAAATAAAAAAAATAAAAAAAGAGGCCATAAAAAAGAGAAAAGGCCCAAATAAAAAAATGAGAGAAAAAGAGAGAAGGGACAATGTTACTATCCTTTTACCACACTTGTGCTTCAAAGTAGCACCATGATCTTCATGATAGAGAGTCTCCTATGATATCACTTTCATATACTAGTGGGAAGTTTTCATTATAGAACTTGGCTTGTATATTCCAATGATGGGCTTCCTCAAAATGCCCTAGGTCTTCGTGAGCAAGCGAGTTGGATGCACACCCACTTAGTTTCTTTTATTGAGCTTTCATATACTTATAGCTCTAGTGCATCTGTTGCATGGCAATCCCTACTCACTCACATTGATATCTATTGATGGGCATTTCCATAGCCCGTTGATACGCCTAGTTGATGTGAGAATATCTTCTCTTTTTTTGTCTTCTCCACAACCACCATTCTATTCCACATATAGTGCTATATCCATGGCTCACACTCATGTATTGCGTGAAGATTGAAAAAGTTTGAGAACACCAAAAGTATGAAACAATTGCTTGGCTTGTCATCGGGGTTGTGCATGATTTAAATACTTTGTGTGGTGAAGATAGAGCATAGCTAGACTATATGATTTTGCAGGGATAACTTGCTTCAGCCATGTTATTTTGAGAAGACATAATTGCTTAGTTAGTATGCTTGAAGTATTATTATTTTTATGTCAATATTAAAATTTTATCTTGAATCTTTCAGATCTGAATATTCATACCACAAATAAGAGAATTACATTGAAAATTATGCTAAGTAGCATTCCACATCAAAAATTCTGTTTTTATCATTTACCTACTCGAGGACGAGCAGGAATTAAGCTTGGGGATGCTTGATACGTCTCCAACGTATCTATAATTTTTGATTGTTCCATGCTATATTATATTCTGCTTTGGATGTTTAATGGGCTTTATTATACACTTTTATATTATTTTTGGGACTAACCTTGTAACCGGAGGCCCAGCCCGAATTGCTGTTTTTTGCCTATTTCGGTGTTTCGCGGAAAAAGAATATCAAACGGAGTCCAAACGGAATGAAACCTTCGGGAACGTGATTTTCGGAACAAACGTGATCCAGAGGACTTGGAGTCTATGCAAAGCAATCAACATGGAGAGCACGAGGCAGGGGGCGCGCCTACCCCCCAGGCGCGCCCTCCACCCTCGTGGGGCCCACGTTGCTCCACCGACGTACTTCTTCCTCCTATATATACCTACGTACCCCCAAACCATCAGAGGCATCCACGAAAACCTAATTCCACCGCCGCAACCTTCTGTACCCGTGAGATCCCATATCTTGGGGCCTTTTCCGGCGTCCTGCCGGAGGGGGCATTGATCACGGAGGGCTTCTACATCAACACCGTAGCCTCTTCGATGATGTGTGAGTAGTTTACCTCAGACCTTCGGGTCCATAGTTATTAGCTAGATGGCTTCTTCTCTCTTTTGGGATCTCAATACAAAGTTCTCCACGATTCTCGTGGAGATCTATTCGATGTAATCTTCTTTTGCGATGTGTTTACTGAGACCGATGAATTGTGGGTTTATGATCAAGTTTATCTATGAACAATATTTGAATCTCCTCTGAATTCTTTTATGTATGATTGGTTATCTTTGCAAGTCTCTTTGAATTATCAATTTGGTTTGGCGTACTAGATTGATCTTTCTTGCAATGGGAGAAGTGCTTAGCTTTGGGTTCAATCTTGCGGTGTCCTTTCCCAGTGACAGCAGGGGCAGCAAGGCACGTATTGTATTGTCGCCATCGAGGATAAAAAGATGGGGTTTATATCATATTGCATGAGTTTATCCCTCTACATCATGTCATCTTACTTAAAGCATTACTCTGTTCTTTTGAACTTAATACTCTAGATGCATGCTGGATAGCGGTCGATGTGTGGAGTAATAGTAGTAGATGCAGAATCGTTTCGGTCTACTTGTCGCGGACGTGATGCCTATATACATGATCATACCTAGATATTCTCATAACTATGCTCAATTCTATCAATTGCTCGACAGTAATTTGTTCACCCACCGTAATACTTATGCTCTTGAGAGAAGCCACTAGTGAAACCTATGCCCCCGGGGTCTATTTTCCATCATATTAATCTTCCAACACTTAGCTATTTCCATTGCCGTTTATTTTACTTTGCATCTTTATTTCTCTTTATCATACAAATACCAAAAATATTATCCTATCATATCTACCAGATCTCACTCTCGTAAGTGACCGTGAAGGGATTGACAACCCCTTTATCGCATTGGTTGCGAGGTTCTTGTTTGTTTGTGTAGGTGCGTGGGACTCGCGCGTGGTCTCCTATTGGATTGATACCTTGGTTCTCAAAAACTGAGGGAAATACTTACGCTACTTTACTGCATCACCCTTTCCTCTTCAAGGGAAAACCAACGCAATGCTCAAGAGGTAGCAGATGCCGTCACACCGAGACTGACCTAAGAATCTATCTCCATTGATGGAGGAGCAATCCCACTCTTGAGCTATCAAGCCCATTGTCATACTTTACGATAAACATGTAAGTTGTCGTTATGATCACCATGTTACAGATGATGTAGGAACAACCTCAAAGTTTCTTGTCTTGTATGAAGTGACTATGATACTCTCATGGTCTAGGGAACTTAAGCATACATTAACTCTCCATTTCATAATTATAGACTTGTGACGATAACATCTCAAAGTATAACAAACAAGTTTGGTCAATTCAGTATGATCATTTTGCTAACATCATACTCTCAATTTTGCTTGGTGTCCTCGTTACACTTAACCAAATGCCCGTGATCAGGAAAACATAATCTCACACAACACTTGAGCTAGTCCTAGAGGCAAGACTAGGAATCAGGTTTTACCGTTTATCATTCTACACGTGCTCATGAGTTTTCCTCTGAATCACATATTTAAGAACCATATCAGTTATATCACAGAACATAAACTCTTAATTATAAATGTGGAAACAAATATTACAAGTATTATTGCCTCGAGGGCATATTTCCAATAGTTAAGATCTGAAATCATGGCACTCCGATCCTATTGGCAAGCATTAAGCATAGCAAAGTCATATCAATATCAATCTCAGAACATAGTGGATACTAGGGATCAAGCCCTAATTAATTGACATGATTACATATGGAATATCATCCAATCCCATCTACCTCTAGTATGCCTACAAGGGGATTGTTGGAAATATGCCCTAGAGGCAATAATATTGTATTATTATATTTCCATTATTCATAGTTAAGAGTTTATATTCCATGCTATAACTGATATGATGCTAGAATATGTGATTCAGTGGAAAAATCATATGCACATGTGGAATGATAAACAATAAACAATAGGTTCCCCGTCTCGCCTCTAAGACCAGCTCAAGTGTTTGGTGATCATGTTTTCTGGATCTTAGGATATCGTTAAGTGTAACGATAGTCCTAAAACAACATTGAGGGTATGACGTTAGAAGAACGATCATATTGAATCGACCTAATACTTTTCTGTTATACTATGTGATCATATCATCTGAAATCATCTGTTATAACATGGACTGTTAGCATGTGTTTTAGTTCCTTAGACCATAAGAGTGTCTCGGTCACTTCCTACCGGACGGTGGGCTTTGGGGTTGCTCAAACGTCATCTGTAACAAGGTGATCATAACGACAACTTTCAGGCTCACCGAAAGTTTGACAAGTGAAAGAACAGCTCAAGAGTGGGATTTGCTCCTCCGACGATGGATAAATATTCTTAGGGCCCTCTCGGTGTGAAGGCATCCATTATCGTCTGGCCACACACACGTGACTGATGCCGGAACACGTCAACTAGAAAGAAGAACAAAACCGGTAACAGGAGCAACAGTATAGTGAGCATGGTGATGACTGAAGAGAATACCGATGCAGACGGGGTTTTTAAATGTCGTGAAGCAAAGGGAACATCACATGATAACCAAAGGTTCACTCGAATATCATTCGTGTAATCATAGGGACCGATATAGATGTCCACGGTTCCGTTGTCGGTCATTGAACGAAGGGGTTTCATTCATGTCTATGGTTTACCGAAGCTACGGGGTCACAAGCTTAAGGTAATCATGATCTGCTCAAAGGAAATATGCCCTAGGGGAAATAATAAAGTTGTTATTTATATTTCCTTATATCATGATAAATGTTTATTATTCATGCTAGAATTGTATTAACCGGAAACTTAGTACATTTGTGAATATAGACAAAACAAAGTGTCGCTAGTATGCCTCTACTTGAGTAGCTCGTTAATCAAAGATGGTTGAGTTTCCTGACCATATACATGTGTTGTCATTTGATGAACGGGATCACATCATTAGGGAATGATGTGATGGACAAGACCCATCCATTAGCTTAGCATAATGATCGTTAAGTTTTATTGCTATTGCTTTCTTCATGACTTATACATATTCCTCTAACTATGAGATTATGCAACTCCCGAATACCGGAGGAACACCTTGTGTGCTATCAAACATCACAATGTAACTGGGTGATTATAAAGATGCTCTACAGGTGTCTTCGAAGGTGTTTGTTGGGTTGGCATAGATCAATATTAGGATTTGTCACTCCGAGTATCGGAGATGTATCTCTGGGCCCTCTCGGTAATGCACATCACTATAAGCCTTGCAAGCAATGTGACTAATGATCTAGTTGCGGGATGATGCATTACGGAACGAGTAAAGAGACTTGCCGGTAACAAGATTGAACTAGGTATGATGATACCATTGATCGAATCTCGGGCAAGTAACATACTGATGACAAAGGAAATGACGTATGTTGTCATTACGGTTTGAATGATAAAGGTCTTCGTAGAATATGTAAGAACCAATATTAGCATCTAGGTTCAGCTATTGGTTATTGACTGGAGATATGTCTCGGTCATGTCTACAAAGTTCTCGAACCCGCAGGGTCCGCACGCTTAACGTTCGATGACGATTTGTATCATGAGTTATGTGTTTTGGTGACCGAAGATTGTTCAGAGTCCCGGATGAGATCACGGACATCACGAGGAGTCTCGAAATGGTTGAGAGGTAAATATTGATATATTGGAAGATGGTATTCAAACACCGGAATGGTTTCGAGTGGTTCGGGTATTTTTCTGGAGTACCGAGGGGTTACCGGAACCCCCCGGGGGAAGTCATGGGCCTCATGGGCCACGGGAGAGAGAGGGGACAGCCCACAAGGGGTGGTCGCGCCCCCCATGGGAGTCTGAATTGGACTAGGGGAGGGGGCGGCGCCCCCCTTTCCCTCTCCTACTCCCTCTCCCTTTCCCCCTTTCCCACTCCGGAGAAGGAAAGGGGAATCCTACTAGGACTAGGAGTCCTAGTAGGACTCCCCCCATTGCACGCCCATCTAGGCCGGCCGCCTCCTCCCCTCCTCCTTTATATACGGGGGCAGGGGGCACCCCAAAGCACAACAGTTGTTCTCTTAGCCGTGTGCGGTGCCCCCTCCATAGTTTACACCTCCGGTCATAGCGTCGTAGTGCTTAGGCGAAGCCCTGCGCGGATAACATCACCATCACCGTCACCACGCCGTCGTGCTGACAAAACTCTCCCTCGACCCTCTGCTGGGTAAAGAGTTGGAGGGACGTCATCGAGCTGAACGTGTGCTGAACTCGGAGGTGTCGTACATTCGGTACTAAATCGGTTGGATCATGAAGACGTTCGACTACTTCAACCGCGTTAACCTAACGCTTCCGCTTTCGGTCTACGAGGGTACATGGACACACTCTCCTCCTCTCATTGTTATGCATCTCCTAGATAGATCTTGCGTGATCATAGGAATTTTTTTGAAATTGCATGCTACGTTCCCCAAAAGTGGCATCCGAGCCAGGTCTATGCGTAGATGATATGCACGAGTAGAACACAAAGAGTTGTGGGCGATCATAGTCATACCGCTTACCACCAACGTCTTATTTTGATTCGGCGGTATTGTTGGATGATGCGGCCCGGACCAACCTTACATGACCACATTCATGAGACCGGTTCCACCGACAGACATGCAACTTGTTTTGCATAAAGGTGGCTGGCGGGTGTCTGTTTCTCCAACTTTACTTGAATCGAATTTGACTACGGCCGGTCCTTGTTGAAGGTTAAAACAACAAACTTGATGAAACATCGTTGTGGTTTTGATGCGTAGGTAACAATGGTTCTTACTAGAAGCCCGTAGCAGCCACGTAAAACTTGCAACAACAAAGTAGAGGATGTCTAACTTGTTTTTGCAGGGCATGTTGTGATGTGATATGGTCAAGACATGATGTGATATACGTTATTGTATGAGATGATAGTGTTTTGTAAAATTTATCGGCAACTGGCCGGAGCCTTATGGTTGTCGCTTTATTGTATGAAATGCAATCGCCATGTAATTGCTTTACTTTATCACTATGCGTTAGCAATAGTTGTAGAAGCAATAGTTGGCGAGACGACAACGATGCTACGATGGAGATCAAGGTGTCAAGCCGGTGACGATGGAGATCATGACGGTGCTTTGGAGATAGAGATCAAAGGCACAAGATGATGATGGCCATAGCATGTCACATATTTTGATTGCATGTGATGTTTATCTTTTATGCATCTTATTTTGCTTAGTACGGCGGTAGCATTATAAGATGATCCCTCACTAAATTTCAAGGTATAAGTGTTCTCCCTGAGTATGCACTGTTGCGACAGTTCGTCGTGCCGAGACACCAGGTGATGATCGGGTGTGATAAGCTCTACATTCACATACAATGGGTGCAAGACAGTTTTGCATGTGCAGAATACTCGGGTTAAACTTGATGACCCTAGCATATGCAGATATGGCCTCGGAACACTGAGACCGAAAGGTCGAACGTGAATCATATAGTAGATATGATCAACATAGAGATGTTCACCATTGAAACCACTCCATCTCACGTGATGATCGGACATGGTTTAGTTGATATGGATCACGTGATCAATTAGATGACTAGAGGGATGTCTATCTAAGTGGGAGTTCTTAAGTAATATGATTAATTGAACTTAAATTTATCATGAACTTAGTCCTGATAGTTTTTGCATATCTATGTTGTTGTAGATCAATGGCCCGTGCTACCATTCCCTTGAATTTAATGCGTTCCTAGAGAAAGCTAAGTTGAAAGATGATGGTAGCAACTACACGGACTGGGTCCGTAACTTGAGGATTATCCTCATTGCTGCACAGAAGAATTACGTCCTAGAAGCACCGCTAGGTGCAAGGCCTGCTGCAGGAGCAACTCCAGACGTTATGAACGTCTGGCAAGCTAAATCTGATGACTACTCGATAGTTCAGTGTGCCATGCTTTACGGCTTAGAACGGGACTTCAAAGACATTTTGAACGTCATGGAGCATATGAGATGTTCCAAGAGTTGAAGTTAATATTTCAAGCAAATGCCCGAGTTGAGAGATATGAAGTCTCCAACAAGTTCTATAGCTGCAAGATGGAGGAGAACAGTTCTGTCAGTGAACACATACTCGGAATGTCTGGATACCATAACCACTTGACTCGGCTGGGAGTTAATCTTCCTAATGATAGTGTCATTGATAGAGTTCTTCAATCACTGCCACCAAGCTATAAAGGCTTCGTGATGAACTATAACATGCAAGGGATGGAAAAGACAATTCCTGAGCTCTTCGCGATGCTTAAAGCTGCGGAGGTAGAAATCAAGAAGGAGCATCAAGTGTTGATGGTTAACAAGACCACTAGTTTCAAGAAAAAGGCAAAGGGAAGAAGGGGAACTTCAAGAAGAATAGCGAGCAAGTTTCTACTCCCGGGAAGAAGCTCAAGTCTGGACCTAAGCCTGAAACCGAGTGCTTCTACTGCAAAGGGACTGGTCACTGGAAGCAGAACTGCCCCAAGTATTTGCCGGATAAGAAGGATGGCAAAGTGAAAGGTATATTTGATATACATGTTATTGATGTGTACCTTACTAATGCTCGTAGTAGCGCCTGGGTATTTGATACTGGTTCTGTTGCTCATATTTGCAACTCAAAACAGGGGCTACGGATTGAACGAAGATTGGCTAAGGACGAGGTGACGATGCGCGTCGGAAATGGTCCAAGGTCGATGTGATCGCCGTCGGCACGCTACCTCTACATCTACCATCGGGATTAGTTTTAGACCTGAATAATTGTTATTTGGTGCCAGCGTTGAGCATGAACATTATATATGGATCTTGTTTGATGCGAGACGGTTATTCATTTAAATTAGAGAATAATGGTTGTTCTATTTATATGAGTAATATCTTTTATGGTCATGCACCCTTGATGAGTGGTTTAGAGCCAAAAGATGCAAAGTTAATAATGATAGTGCAACTTATTTGTGGCACTGCCATTTAGGTCATATTGGTGTAAAGTGCATGAAGAAACTCCATGCAGATGGGCTTTTGGAATCACTTGATGCTTGCGAACCATTCCTCATGGGCAAGATGACTAACACTCCGTTCTCCGGAACAATGGAGCGAGCCACTGACTTATTGAAAATAATACATACTGTTGTATGCGGTCCGGTGAGTGTTGAGGCTCGCGGCGGGTATCGTTATTTTCTGACCTTCACAGATGATTTGAGTAGATATGGGTATATCTACTTAATGAAACATAAGTCTGAAACATTTGAAAAGTTCAAAGAATTTCAGAGTGAAGTGGAAAATCATCGTAACAAGAAAATAAAGTTTCTACGATCTGATCACGGAGGCGAATATTTGAGTTACGAGTTTGGTCTTCATTTGAAACAATGTGGAATAGTTTCTCAACTCACGCCACCTGGAACACCACATCGTAATGGTGTGTCCGAACGTCGTAACCGTACTTTATTAGATATGGTGCGATCTATGATGTCTCTTACCGATTTACCACTATCGTTTTGGGGCTATGCTTTAGAGATGGCTGCATTCACATTAAATAGGGCACCATCTAAATCCATTGAGACGACTCCATATGAACTGTGGTTTCACAAGAAACCTAAGCTGTCATTTCTTAAAGTTTGGGGTTGCGATGCTTATGTGAAAAAGCTTCAGCCTGATAAGCTCGAACCCAAATCGGAGAAATGCGTCTTCATAGGATACCCAAAGGAAACTGTTGGGTACACCTTCTATCACAGATCTGAGGGCAAGATATTCGTTGCTAAGAATGGATCCTTTCTAGAGAAGGGGTTTCTCTCAAAAGAAGCGAGTGGGAGGAAAGTAGAACTTGATGAGGTAATTGTACCTTCTCCTAAATTGGAAAGTAGTTCATCACAGAAATCAGTTCCAGTGATGCCTACACCAATTAGTGAGGAAGTTAATGATGATGATCATGAAACTTTTGATCAAGTTACTACCGAACCTCGTAGGTCAACCAGAGTGCATTCCGCACCAGAGTGGTACGGTAATCCTGTTTTGGAAGTCATGTTACTAGACCATGACAAACCTACGAACTATGAGGAAGCGATGATAAGCCCAGGTTCCATGAAATGGCTTGAGGCCATGAAATCTGAGATGGGATCCATGTATGAGAACAAAGTGTGGACTTTGGTTGACTTGCTCGATGATCGGCAAGCCATAGAGAATAAATGGACCTTCAAGAAGAAGACTGACGCTGACGGTAATGTTACTATCTACAAAGCTCAAATTGTTGCGAAAGGTTTTCGACAAGTTCAAGGGGTTGACTACAATGAGACCTTCTCACCCATAGCGATGCTTAAGTTTGTCCGAATCATGTTAGCAATTGCCGCATTTTATGATTATGAAATTTGGCAAATGGATGTCAAAACTGCATTCCTTAATGGATTTCTTAAAGAAGAGTTGTATATGATGCATCCAGAAGGTTTTTTCGATCCTAAAGGTTCTAACAAAGTGTGCAAGCTCCAGCGATCCATTTATGGACTGGTGCAAGCATCTCGGAGTTGGAATATACGCTTTGATAGTATGATCAAAGCATATGGTTTTGTACAGACTTTTGGAGAAGCCTGTATTTACAAGAAAGTGAGTTGGAGCTCTGTAGCATTTCTAATATTATATGTGGATGACATATTGTTGATTGGAAATAATACATAATTTCTGGATAGCATAAAAGGATACTTGAATAAGAATTTTTCAATGAAAGACCTCGGTGAAGCTGCTTATATATTGGGCATCAAGATCTATAGAGATAGATCAAGACGCTTAATTGGACTTTCACAAAGCACATACCTTGATAAAATTTTGAAGAAGTTCAAAATGGATCAATCAAAGAAAGGGTTCTTGCCTGTGTTACAAGGTGTGAAGTTGAGTTAGACTCAATGCCCGACCACTTCAGAAGATAGAGAGAAAATGAAAGTCATTCCCTAAGCCTCAGCCATAGGTTCTATTATGTATGCAATGCTGTGTACCAGACCTGATGTGTGCCTTGCTATAAGTTTAGCAGGGAGGTACCAAAGTAATCCAGGAGTGGATCACTGGATAGCGGTCAAGAACATCCTGAAATACCTGAAAAGGACTAAGGATATGTTTCTCATTTATGAAGGTGACAAAGAGCTTGTCGTAAATGGTTACGTCTATGCAAGCTTTGACACTGATCTAGATGACTCTAAGTCACAAACTGGATACGTATTTATATTGAATGGTGGAGCTGTCAGTTGGTGCAGTTCCAAGCAGAGCGTCATGGCGGGATCTATGTGTGAAGCGGAGTACATAGCTGCTTCAGAAGCAGCAAATGAAGGAGTTCATATCCGATCTAGGTGTAATACCTAGTGCATCGGGTCCAATGAAAATATTTTGTGACAATGCTGGAGCAATTGCCTTAGCGAGGGAATCCAGATTTCACAAGAGAACCAAACACATCAAGAGACGCTCCAACTCCATCCGCGATCAAGTCAAGGAGGGAGACATAGAGATTTGCAAAATACATATGGATCTGAATGTTGCAGACCCGTTGACTAAGCCTCTTCCACAAGCAAAACATGATCAGCACCAAGACTCCATGGGTGTTAGAATCATTACATTGTAACCTAGATTATTGACTCTAGTGCAAGTGAGAGACTGAAGGAAATATGCCCTAGAGGCAATAATAAAGTTGTTATTTATATTTCCTTATATCATGATAAATGTTTATTACTCATGCTAGAATTGTATTAACCGGAGACTTAGTACATGTGTGAATACATAGACAAAATAGAGTGTCCCTAGTATGCCTCTACTTGGCTAGCTCGTTAATCAAAGATGTTTGAGTTTCCTGGCCATAGACATGTGTTGTCATTTGATGAACGGGATCACATCATTAGAGAATGATGTGATGGACAAGACCCATCCATTAGCTTAGCATAATGGTCGTTAAGTTTTATTGCTATTGCTTTCTTCATGACTTATACATATTCCTCTGACTATGAGATTATGCAACTCCCGAATACCGGAGGAACACCTTGTGTGCTATCAAACGTCACAACGTAACCGGGTGATTATAAAGATGCTCTATAGGTGACTCCAAAGGTGTTTGTTGGGTTGGCATAGATCAAGATTAGGATTTGTCACTCCGAGTATCAGAGAGGTATCTCTGGGCCCTCTCGGTAATGCACATCACTATAAGCCTTGCAAGAACTGTGACTAATGAGTTAGTTGCGGTATGATGAATTACGGAAGGAGTAAAGAGACTTGCCGGTAACGAGATTGAACTAGGTATGATGATACCGATGATCGAATCTCGGGCAAGTAACATACCGATGACAAAGGGAATGACGTATGTTGTCATTACGGTTTGACCGATAAAGATCTTCGTACAGTATGTAGGAACCAATATGAGCATCCAGGTTCCGCTATTGGTTATTGACCGGAGATATGTCTCGGTCATGTCTACATAGTTCTCGAACCCGTAGGGTCCGCACGCTTAACGTTCGATGACCATTTGTATCATGAGTTATGTGTTTTGGTGACTGAAGATTGTTTGGAGTCCCAGATGAGATCACGGACATGACGAGGTGTCTCGAAATGGTCGAGAGGTAAAGATTGATATATTGGAAGATGGTATTCGGACACCGGAATGGTTTCAAGTGGTTCGGGTATTTTTTCGGAGTACCGAGGGGCTATCGGAACCCCCGGGGGAAGTCATGGGCCTCATGGGCCACGGGAGAGTGAGAGGGGACATCCCACAAGGGGTGCCCCCCATGGGAGTTCGAATTGGACTAGGGGAGGGGGGGCATCCCCCTTTCCCTCTCTTACTCCCTCTCCCTTTCCCCCTTTCCTACTCCGGAGAAGGAAAGGGGAATCCTACTAGGACTAGGAGTCCTAGTAGGACTCCCCCCATGGCGCGCCCCTCTAGGCCGGCCTCTGAGGGAGTTCTGGATTAAGGGGTCCTCGGGCGTTCGGACTATGGTACGTAGGACGGACTGATGGGCTGTGCAGATACAAGACCGAAGACTCTCTCCCGTGTCCGGATGGGACTCTCCTTGGCGTGGAGGGCAAGCTTGGCATCCAAATATGAAGATTCCTTTCTCTGTAACCAACTTTGTACAACCCTAGTCCCCTCCGGTGTCTATATAAACCGGAGGGCTTAGTCCGTAAGGAGGATAATCATAGTCATACAGGCTAGACTTCTAGGGTTTTAGCCATTACGATCTCGTGGTAGATCTACTCTTGTAATACTCATATTCGTCAAGATCAATCAAGCAGGAAGTAGGGTATTACCTCCATAGAGAGGGTGTAAACATCGTGTCCCCTGTCTCCTATTACCATCGACCTTAGAAGCATAGTTCGGGACCCCCTACCCGAGATCCACCGGTTTTGACACCGACATTGGTGCTTTCATTGAGAGTTCTGCTGTGTCGTCGTCAAGAGGTTCGATGGCCCCGTCAATCATCTACAACGATGTTGTCCAGGGAGAAGTCTTCCTTCCCGGACAGATCTTCGTATTTGGCGGCTTCGCACTGCGGGCCAACTCCCTTGGCCATCTAGAGCAGATCGACAGCTACGCCCCTGGCCATCAGGTCAGATTTGGAAGCTTGAACTACGTCGCAGATATCCGCGAAGACTTGATCTTCGACGGATTCGAGACCACGGCAGCCGCTCCCTGCCACTACGATGAACATGACTTAAATCTGTCATCGGACCATACCCAGGAGATAGTGCCTGTAACAACTCCGGCCCTAGATCCGGAGCAAATCGCGCCATCTGAGGATGGGAGGCTCAACCCCGCCACGGAAGCCGCAGACTCAGCGGCGTCGGAGCCGCACATAGACCCAACCTCGAGTGGGATCTGTATCATCGGAACCTCGGACTCGTTTCTGGCTACAGGTTCCGAACCATGTGCGTCCGCACACGTCGACTCTTGATCAGGCATCGATCGTTGAATTCAGCTCCGCGGACATCTTCCGGCACTCGCCTTTAGGCGACGTGCTAAACTCATTAAAAACACTCTCCTTAGCAGGGGGATCACAACCGAATTATATCCGGTTCGAACTGGAGGCTGACGATAGAGAATTTCGCTTCCCACCCACTGCCCACTTCATAGCCACTGTCGAGGACCTAACCGACATGCTCGATTATGGCTCCGAAGATATCGACAGTATGGTCGACAGTGCCGGAGAAGAGGAGGCCCAAAACCCGCCATTTACCGGACGTTGGACGGCCACTTCCCTCGTATGACGTATACATGGTGGACACACCCAAAGAGAATAACGGCGACGACAAGGAGACCCAATCGAGGATAAACCTCCTGAGACACAACCAAAGAGCCGATGTCAGCGGCGCCGCTCCAAGTCACGCCGTGGAAAAGACAGCAATACCAGCACAGGAGAAAACAATACTCCGGACGATGCCGAAGACAATGAAGATCCCGTTGAGGCAACTTCCGAACAGGACGAACGGGAAGACGGGCAAGTTAGCCCTGATGAACATGCCATACACGAAGACTCGGAGGACAGTTATTATCTTCGGCTCTCCGAGGACGAGGTGAGCCTTGGCAACGAGGATTTTATCGTGCCTGAGGAACCTCTCGAGCAGGAGCGCTTTAAGCGCCGGCTAATAGCCACTGCAAGGAGCCTGAAAAAGAAGCAGTAGCAGCTTCAAGCTGATCAATATCTGCTCAATGATAGATGGACTGATGTCCTGGCAGCCGAGGAATACGGCCTTAAGCGCCCAGCCAAAAGTTACCCGAAGCGCAAATAGCTACCTCAGTTCGACGACGAGGCGCTGGATCCCGTACCATCATTGCGCAATGCGGCTGACCGACCACAACGTGGTCGGGACAAAGCGACAACTCAAGCCGAACACCAGCCCGCCCAACCTCACCATAAAGGTAGAGATAAAACAACTCGGGGACATACATATGACCTGCGGCAGGACTTGGACAGTAGAGCAGGTCAGAACAGATCGATCTATGGATCACGGGGACGTGCCCCGACACGCGACAATGGCTACCTAGCCAGATGCAACAATCATACTCACGCCCGGGCCGAGAACCGCAGACGGACTCCATCAGAGCTACGTCGTGACGTGGCCCGATATAGAGGCGCCGCACACCCCCTTTGCTTCACTGACGAGGTAATGGAGCACGAATTCCCAGAAGGGTTTAAACCCGTAAACATCGAATCATATGATGGGACAACAGACCCCGCGGTATGGATCGAGGATTTTCTTCTTCACATTCATATGGCCCGCAGCGATGATCTCCATGCCATCAAATACCTCCCACTAAAACTCAAAGGACCAGCCCGGCACTGGTTGAACAGTCTGCCCGAAAACTCCATCGGCAGCTGGGAGGACTTGGAAGAGGCCTTCCTTGACAACTTCCAAGGTACATATGTTCGACCTCCGGATGCCGACGACTTAAGTCACATAATTCAACAGCCCAGAGAGTCAGCCAGGAAACTCTGGACTAGGTTCTTAACCAAAAAGAACCAGATCATCGACTGTCCGGATGCCGAAGCCCTGGCGGCCTTTAAACACAGCATCCGAGACGAATGGCTCGCCCGACACCTCGGCCAAGAAAAGCCGAAGTCCATGGCAGCCCTTACGGCACTTATGACCCGCTTTTGCGCGGGCGAAGATAGCTGGCTATCCCGTAGCAATAACAATGCAAGCGAACCTGGCACTGCGGAAGCCAAAAATAGCAACGTCAAGCCCCGACGCAACAGACACAAGCGTCGGAGCAACGGTGATAATACCGACGACACGGCAGTCAACGTCGAATTCAGTGGCTCCAAGTCCGGTCAACGGAAGAAGCCATATAAAAGCAACAATTCGGGGCCATCCAGCTTGGACCGAATACTCGACCGTCCATGCCAGATTCATGGCACCCAGACAAACCAGCCAATCATATCAACAGAGACTGTTGGGTTTTTAAACAGGCCGACAAGTTAAAATGCCGAGAACAAGGAGAAGGGGTCGCAAAGCGAGGACGATGACAAGGAGCCCCGGCCACCGAACACAGGGCGACAGAAGAAGTCCCCCCCCAAGTTAAAACAGTGAACATGATATATGCTACCCATATCCCCAAGAGGGAGCGCAAACGCGCTCAGGGACGTCTACGCGATGGAGCCAGTCGCCCCAAAGTTCAACCCATGGTCTTCCTGTCCGATCACTTTCGATCGCAGGGACCATCCGACCAGTATCCGTCATGGCGGTTCAGCCACACTGGTCCTCGACCCAATCATTGATGGATTCCACCTCACGCGAGTCCTCATGGACGGTGGTAGCATCCCGAACCTGCTCTATCAGGATACAACGCGCAAAATGGGCATTAATCCCTCACGAATCAAGCCCACAAAGACTACCTTTAAAGGAGTCATACCAGGTGTAGAGGCCCGCTGTACGGGCTCAATCACACTAGAGGTTGTCTTCGGATCCCCGGACAACTTCCGAAGCGAAGAATTGATCTTCGATATCGTCCCCTTTCGCAGTGGCTATCACACACTACTGGGACAAACCGCATTTGCTTGATTCAACGCAGTGCCACACTATGCTTATCTCAACCTTAAGATGCCAGGGCCACGCGGCGTCATAACAGTCAATGGAAACATGGAACGCCCCCTCTGTACCGAGGAGCACACCACTGCTTTAGCAGCAGAAGTACAGAGTGGCCTTCTCAAGCAGAACCTTAATTCGGCGGCTGAGCTCCCGGACACTGTCAAACGAGTCTGGACTACTCTGCAGTAGGACAGCCCAGCTCGTCAAGAGCTCGACTAGCAATTAGGCCTCCATCCCAGTCCCGACCAAGTGGCGGCGTTCGTACCGCGTGTACATAACTACGCACTCAAAATACCATGGACATAGATGGAGGCTTAATCATATTGTGATCCATAATACGGCTCGACCCTTCCCTGGACACACATACTTTCACTTTTTCTTTTTATCCTTTTCAGGTTTCTTTTCCACAGGCTTTTTCTGACAACCTGATCGTCGGTCCTCTCGACAGGATAGACACACCAAGATTGCAAGAAGCACTGACGCATAAGGGAATTTCTAGGTGGTCTCTTTAACGATCACTCTACCTGTTTTCAGGACCCGCACGCAGCTCTGCGTTGGCTGTGGCATGCTAAATAGCCCTGTTGCTTATTGCACTACTTGTACAAATACGCTTTGACGTATTGATCAAACTATAATGGAAACAGTTTGCGGCCCAACTTCTGCGGCACTAGCTTAATACCCCTTTTCTTTTTCCTTTTTTTGATAATCTTATCAGATTGCACCCGTACATTTTGGTATGCTTTAATCTGCCAGGGGCTTCATTGCAGCCCATAATACGACAACAAAGTCCGAACACTTTTTACAGTATAGTTCGGCACCCCGAATTTAGCATTATATGCATTGGCTCCGAATCATGTCTTTGGTCAATAGTTGGGTTGCCCGGCTCCTGTGCTTACTACCTTACGTTCCGCTATATCGGCTAGGGTAGTAAAGGGAGAACTACTACGATTGTGTCCTGGTTTATCTGGATGAGCACCTCAGTAGAGAAAGCCAAAAATTGACTGTCATGATGCGGCGTGAGCCGGTCAGCTCTTCGGAGGTCTCAAATTGTTAGAGATTTTTCCGCATTACGCGATGAATCGGCTCTTACCCGATCAGGTGTTTACAACACCCTAGTTCGGGTACTAGGGGTTGCGCCTAAATTTTCATTGTCAAACTCCTATGGCTAAGTGAGGGTGATAAAACCACATAGTCCGATTTCCTGGTTCGTTGCGCTAAGCACCTCCTTCAAGGACCAAATAATTGGATGAAGAGTGTTTAGATTCCATCCCGAACACCCCTGTACTACCTACGTGGGGGTTGAAGCCGACGACTGGCCAACTCTCAAAATTTCATAAACACGGCCGCACAAGAGGTAAAATATTAACAAGCATTATATCACATAGCCGAACTTGTTTCATTATACAGGGAAAGATAACATAAAAGTATTCATTCAAAGATTACATCTTTTGCACATTGCTCCGCTACAATGCGGGATCCCTCCAGGACATCGCTAAAATATCGCTCGGGGGCGCGGTGCTCCTTGCCCTCGGGCGGTCCCTCGGTCGCGAGCTTGACGACATTCATCATCGCTCACTGCACCTTGACATGGGCGAAGGCCATCAGCGCACCTTTGATGCAGACCGATCGCTTGATGGCGTCAAGCCGAGGGTAAGCATTGAACAGTCGCTTCACGAGACCGAAATAGCTGCTGGGTATGGCTTCGGCAGGCCACAGCCAGATTATTAAGTCCTTCATGGCCAGTTCGGCCACCCTATGCAGTTCGACCAGCTGTTTTAGCTGGTCGCTAAAGGGCACCGGATGTTCTGGCGCAAGGTATTGCGGCCAGAACAGCTTCTCCGAAGAGCCCCCCTCTTCGGCTTGGTAGAATTCAGCAGCATCAGAAACGTTGCACGGCAGATCCGCAAACGCCCCTGGAGAACTCCAAATCCGGGTTAGTAAGAGATACCTCTTCTTCACATACTTGCTTTGCAGAGTAAAAGCCTTACTCGCCGCGATTTTCTTGGCCTCCTGAATCTCCTGGAGGGCGCCCTGGGCTTCAACCCGGGCTTCTTGTGCGCTCTGGCGAGCCTTGGCCAGTTCGGTTTCTTGATCCGCAATGTCGCGCTCCAAGGACTCGCATTTCTTGACGGCGTCCTGGAGCTCCTGCTGGACCTCACAAACCCTGGCCTCGTGTTTTTCACCGGCGGCTCGCTCCTTTGTCGTTTTCTTCTTGGCCTCAGCCAGCGCTTTCTTGAGGGTTTCCACCTCAGTATCCACTCCTACAAATATCATGGCACTATGGTCAGCACAAGTCATTCATCCTTTTATGGATATACACAAGGTCACCACATACCTTGTTTGTCCTCCAGTTGCTTCTTTACACGGCCGAGCTCTTCTTTGGCCTGCTCCAGACTTTGCTTTAGTCCGGAGACCTCAGCAGCATGAGAGGTTGCGGCCAACAACGGCGCCTGCTTATTCACATAAGACATATTTAGTTAGTTTCCTACGAAAATTACTTGATCCTATATCCGGCTTTTCTTTTCGAACACCGGACAGTGTCTCAGGGGCTACTGTCTGTACTATGACTTTCTCTTTTGCGTCGCTTACCTCAAAGCTTGTCAGCAGGCTGGTGCAGGCTTCGGTCAGTCCGCTCTTGACGGACTGAACCCTCTCAACCACCGTACCCATAAGGATACGGTGTTCCTCCACAATGGAAGCGCCTTGTAGCGCTTCCAGCAGATTATCCGGTGCCTCTAGATGGACAGAGGTCACCGGCGGAATAGGCACACCTCCTCCCTTCGGAGGAGGTTGGTCGCTTGATTCCGAAGCCGTGTAGGTCTCCGGGATGGTATCCTGCTGGGGGCCGAATTGGATATGGCCCCCATCGCCAGTCTCCATGGGGGTTTCTCCCCCAGGTGTCCAGCGGCCGAGGGGTCACCCTTTGGCGCCACCCTGACGGCCTCCTGAACCTCTCCCTGGCCTGGGAAGGTCCTTCGGGACAGCACCTCGGCGTCGCCCTAGGCCTGGGGAGAGTAAGCCGCCGGCGGTGACTCGCTGGCCATCGCCTTGGAATCCAGCGAATCCCCCGATGAGGATCGCAGGGAGCTGTCGCGGGCCGGACTGCAATTGCATAATTCAATATGTTAAAACTATGAAGTAGAGAGACTGGATATATGGACGCATCAGGGTTTTTTAGTACTCACGATGCGCCTAGGGGCTTGTTTCGGGGGCGCGGCACTGGGCTGCTATCAATGTCCCACGCGGTGTTATCCGCGAGGGAGCCCTTCCCCCTCTTGGACGCCTCTGCCTCCAGATTTGTGGAGGCCGCCCTCTTCTTCATTCTCCCCTCAGGGGGAGATCTGCTTTCTTCCTCCTCCTCGTCGTCGTCTTCGGCGGCGGAGGAGTGGGTCTCGTTGTCTTCGGACGTCATGTCCGAAGCTCCTTTACGGCGGGGGCCACTCCGGACCCCCTTGGCCTTCTTCTTGGCCTTCTTCTCCGGCGCCTGATAGGGTGCCGGAACCAGCATCTTCGTGAGAAGCGGAATTGCTGGTTCCTCGGGTAGTGCAGCCGGACACCGTATCCACTCCGCCTTCTTTGTCCAGCTCTGGAAAAATAAATAGTGAGGTTTAGATATCTTCCCTTACTAAGCAAGTAAAGTATGCACCTTGAAACGAGAAATACTTACCGCACTAGCGGGATGGGCCAGGGCGTGCCCGCGGTCCTCGGTGGTCTCCGGCGGCGTCTCGCTGCCCTTGAAGAGCACCTTCTAGATATCTTCGTGCGTGGTTCCGAAGAACTGTTGCAAGGTCTAGTGCTCGGCCGGATTGAACTCCCGTAAATGGCAAGTCCGGCTCTGGCATGGAAGGATCCGGCGAACTAGCATCACCTGGATCACATTGACGAGCTTGATGTTCTTATCCACCATGCTCTGGATGCGTGTTTGCAGCGCTGTCAGCTCGTCCGACGAAGTCCAATTCAGGCCCTTCTCTAGCCAGGAGGTGAGCCGCATTGGGGCCCCGGATTTGAATGGGGGAGCCGCGGCCCAGGTGGCGTCGTGGGGCTCTGTGATATAGAACCACAGTTTCTGCCACTCTTTGACAGTCTCCACAAAAGTACCTTTGGGCCATGTGACATTGGGCATCTTGCTCACCATGGCACCTCCGCACTCTGCGTGTTGGCCATCCACCACCTTCGGCTTCACGTTGAAGATTTTGAGCCATAGTCCGAAGTGGGGTGGAATGCGGAGGAAGGCCTCGCACACGACAATGAATGCCGAGATGTTGAGGAAGGAGTTTGGGGCTAGATCATGGAAATCTAGTCTGTAATAGAACATATGTCCGCAGACGAAAGGTTGGAGAGGAAACCCTAACCTGCAGACGAAGTGAGCGATGAACACCACCCTCTCATTGGGCTTCGGGGTGGGAACGACCTGCCCCTTGGTCGGAAGCCGGTGGGCGATTTCCTTTGCCAGGTACTCGGCCTCCCGAAGCTTGGTGATGTCCTTCTTCTTGACGGAGGAGGCCATCCACTTGCCTGGCGCACCAGATCCGGACATGGTCGAGTGCTTTCATGAGGCGGAAAAGATGAGGTCTTGGGCGCTGGAGCTCGAGAATGGGAGGACAGATAGAGAGAGAAGGCGTGGGTGAAAGAGAGGAATCCTTATCTCCTTATAAAGGCAGTGAATATCAAGCGCCTCCCCACTCGCCTTAAACTCGCCTGTTCCCAAGGGCTGTGCAGACGACACGGTTGGATTACCCACACCCGTATTGATGAGAATC
Source organism: Triticum aestivum (assembly GCF_018294505.1). NCBI lineage: Eukaryota > Viridiplantae > Streptophyta > Magnoliopsida > Poales > Poaceae > Triticum > Triticum aestivum. Next base: position 189,415,174 of record NC_057799.1, read on the forward strand.
CCGCAATAAGGGGACACGATCTCTGCTTGGACAAGACGTGCCAATGAGACCGCATCTCGAAGCGGCAGGCCGAAAAACGGTTCGAAATAATGACCGGGTGATGACGTGATATCACGTTACCAAAAGTTGTCAGCGGATTGGACTCGTGAAATATTATACTCTCTGCGGTTGTGTGTGGAATTTGTTTTGCAGAGCCGGACATGTTCGTTGTGTCCGAAGACTGTGTTGGAGTATTCGGAGAAGTAACCCGCCTTGCAATGCTGAAGACAATTTGCGCGCCGGACACCTCGTCATTGAAGCTTGGTTCAGGGGCTACTGAGGGAGTCCTGGATTAATGGGTCCTCGGGTGTCCAGACTATGGTACATAGGCCAGACTGATGGGCTGTGAAGATACAAGACCGAAGACTCTCTCCCGTGTCCGGATGGGACTCTCCTTGGCGTGGAGGGCAAGCTTGGCATCCAAATATGAAGATTCCTTTCTCTGTAACTGACTTTGTACAACCCTTGTCCCCTTCGGTGTCTATATAAACTAGAGGGATTAGTCCGTAAGGAGGATAATCATAGTCATACATGCTAGACTTCTAGGGTTTTAGCCATTATGATCTCGTGGTAGATCTACTCTTGTAATACTCTTATTCATCAAGATCAATCAAGCAGGAAGTAGGGTATTACCTCCATAGAGAGGGCCCGAACCTGGGTAAACATCGTGTCCCCTGTCTCCTGTTACCATCGACCTTAGACGCACAGTTCGGGACCCCCTACCCGAGACCCGCCGGTTTTTACACCGACAGCCGCCTCCTCCCGTCCTCCTTTATATACGGGGCACCCCAAAGCACAACAGTTGTTCTCTTAGCTGTGTGCGGTGCCCCCCTCCACAGTTTGCTCCACCGATCATAGCGTCATAGTGCTTAGGCAAAGCCCTGCGCGGATCACATCACCATCACCATCACCACGCCGTCGTGCTGACAAAACTCTCCCTCGACCCTCTGCTGGATCAAGAGTTCGAGGGATGTCATCGAGCTGAACGTGTGCTGAACTCTGAGGTGCCGTACGTTTGGTACTAGATCGGTTGGATCGTGAAGACGTTCGACTACTTCAACCACGTTAACCTAACGCTTCCGCTTTCGGTCTACGAGGGTACATGGACACACTCTCCCCCTCTCGTTGCTATGCATCTCCTAGATAGATCTTGCGTGATCGTAGGATTTTTTTTGAAATTGCATGCTACATTCCCCAACACTGCTGAGTGTTAGTGGGATGGTAGTGATGAGAATATATTTGTGGAATTGTTTCCTTAATATCGGAAATAGTTCCGAGAGGTTTCTGAAGCATTTCGGGGTCACCGGAAGGGTTTAAGTGAATATCGGGTAGTACCGGGTGTTACCGATTAATTTATATAGGTGAAATATGTTTCTGGGGATGTTAAATTGTATATATAATGGTCTGAAATTGTTTAGAACATTTTATATTTAATTAAATATACCAACGGGCCTAAAAAGGCCAAGAAGTGGAAGGTATCTTGGGCCACAGGGGCCCAAGTGAAAGTGGCGCCCCCCCTTTCCTAGTGGGAGGGGGGCGAATACTACTTGGGGAGGGAGTAGGACTCCCCTAAGGTTGGCGCACCAAGGGGGCTCCTTCCTCCTTGGTGGCTGCCCTCTCCCTCCCCTCTAACCTATATATACTAGAGGATTTCCACCCTATGGAGATACAAGGTTTGGAGCCTCCTCTAGTTGATCTAGTTCTTGTTAGTCCTAGTTGACTAATTAGAGCTAGCCCTAGCCAGCTCTAATCCTCATAATTAATAGCCCTGTGTGGTTCTAATCCCCTCCCTCTAATTCTCCGGCGATGATTAGCTCTGGACAGTGAAGCACTGCCAGATCGTGAAGACCGTACGCTTGCAACCAAGTAGAGAGGCCGTGCTTCCGATCTTCCGTTTGAGGGATCGTTCGTGAGGGGTTCGCGGGATCGTCATCGATGTTAGAGGGACTTCAAGTATGATATACACTGACTCGTCTACTTCTGCTGCACTCTCGGAGTCGGTAATGATCATTGATCACAACCCGTTATGCATCTTCATATTGTTCCTGAGTGATTGTCGGGCGAATTGTTTTGTTTTCTACTATGTTCCCAACATTGGCATGATGAGCAGGTTTATGAGTAGATGCAGTTTCCGAACTAGATCACATCCAATATGTGAGGGTTGATGTTCTTGCTATGCTTCCCATGAGTGTTGCTTCGGTTCAGTTCATCGGTAGAATGATGTAGTTTTGCTACAAAGTTCTGCTATCAATTGGGTCTGACTATCGACGATATGCTAACAGTTCCTTGGGCAACATCATAGTCGGGAATAGTGAACCGTCGTGTACACAAGAGGGTGCCGAAGATGAATGATCTTCTAGGGTGTCATGCGTATTGACGAAGTTTAGTGTGGGGGGTGACAATTTTAATTAAGCCTCCCTTTCACGCACCCCGAAACTTAATCTAGCATCAAGAATATTGCCTTATTGTGCTTGTGTAGGTAGGTAGGTTTATCAGGAAACCCTAGAAACCACATAACTAAAATTTTCCAAACTGATTAGAGGACGTCTAACTTGGTTTTGTAGGGTTTGCATATGATGTTTTATAGCCTTCGTCATGATAATGAGTTTATGTATGAGATGGTTATATGTTGTAATGTCAAGTGGCCTACGCGTCACGGCATGATGGCTGCAGCCATGAGATTGCAACCTTAATGTAAATATCGTAGAGATAGGTTACAGGTGATGGTGGCAAGTTGTACATGGAGGACCCCGACGAGGAGAAGGTCTACCAAGGCGTGGCACGAGGAGCTATAATTTCGTTCCATGGCAGAATTTCAGATTTTGGTGCCATGACAATGTTTTCTGAAACGGTAGCCACGGCAACATTTTCTGAGATTGCCGCGACATCAACGTTTTTGAAACGGTTGCCACAACAACGAAATATTGGTTTTCACGTTGCTTCAACTGGAGATTGAAGACGATCACAGAAAACTCCCGGCGCCCAGGGCTATACCGTATCATGCTATTATGAATTGCCTGAGATGTTTATCCCTTTATTGTTTGCACCCTTTGATTGCACAATAGTCAATTATTAGGGTGATCTCTCACAGTAAATATCAAGTTAAAAGGTGCTCTTCCCAGTGTTGCAACTGTCTATAACACGTTTCGTTCCAGAGTGGGTCACATCCACATGAGCACAAACGGGACACAAGGTGTAAGACGAGGATGGTCAGACCATGCTTGTAGATAGCACTTGGTTTTCTTGAAGTTCTAGCAGAATCCTTCTGAGCTCGGAGCACAAAGCATCGAAAGATGAACAAGAGTCATATGTATAAGTTTGCCCACCGGTCAAAATTCTAGTCATCATTGATGTCCAAATCAATGGCTGAGTACTAGGCTTGAATCTTGAGTCACTCACTATCAAGGATTAGAGATATTGATTTGAGTGGGAGCACAATTATGTATTAATTAAGTTTATTTTTGGTGACTCGGTCGTGCGCGTGCAGCAGGGAAACCATGTTGGGTTGCGAGTGAACCGTGCGGACGTAGCAGAAAAGCGTGCGACTGTAGCGGCACGATTATGTGATGACATGGCTTGAAACTGAACTGCTGACATGTTATCTAAACTGACGGGTGGCTACATGTCAAGCTTAGTGGACATTGAGGTGGACACTTTGCATGTTGAGAGAATTGGGACCAACTTCTTAAGAATGTAAGATTAAGTTTAATAACTAGTGCAAATTAATTATGAACTATGTCTATGTGTACTTTGCATTATAGTTGTAGAATAATGGCTCACTGTTCCACCTTTGTTGTTGAAATTGATTGACTGTTATTTATATGGTTGAAATTTTATGTTTGGGAGGATTGTCCTCTAAAAGTGCCAAGAAGGATTTTGTCCGACTGCATGTTTACAATACTCTCTTGTTGATGCTATGGATGACGAGACTCATGAACTTCGATCCAAGAGCTGAATTGCTTAACGGTATGTTTGCTTCTAAGAAACCGAACTTCAAAATGTTTGGGATAGTTATGTGATATTCTTGGAACTGAAAATTGTTTTAAAAAACAAACAAAGGATAAAACACATGAGATATCTAAAGAAGTGTTTTTTTTGCAAATTCTAGTGAAGTGTTCAACTATTTTAAGACTGAATTGCATAAGATCCGGAAGAAAGCCAGTCATGTGTTGACGGTGAAAACTTGTAGAGAAAGAACAAAACCAAAGGATGTAATGAGACTTACACGCCTAGGGAAGTTTGGGGCTAACGACACTCTTAAAGTTGTTGTTTCTTCTGAGAATAAGAGAAATATTGAACTAAAACTATAAGAAGTAAAAGGCAGAAAGAAAAGAAGACTGGAATGTCCAGCTCAGGTATGAATGTCATACAAGTTATGAGATGCAGAGGTGGTTGGTCAAGTAAAGTGTAGTTCTTGGAAAAAATTGATCAATTTGTTGATCACTGATTCTACGGTATTGTGTATAAAAGGTTAATCACAAGGATATCGACTTGATTGCATATTATTGCAAATCATTGCAAGAAACTTCGAACGGCCTAAATGACCAACAAATAATGAGGTTAAAACATTTTGATGGATTGTAAATGGCTACAGTATTTCAATCAATCTATTTCCTCTGTATTTATTATTATTATTATTCATTTTAGAGTTTTTATAGACTCTAGCCCATTGCATAGAAGTTGCAAGGAGGTTCTTCATGACAGAATAATAGTTGTTCGATGTTATGAAGAAGGTTTTCCATGATAGAATAATAGTTGTTCAATGTTTTGAACAAAAGGGCATACTCTTATTGTGAATAAGATGTACGTTATATTGGTAAAAAATTGAATATCCATAACGCTGACGCTAGATGTCGCAAGACTAATACCACATATGTGTGGCACTGCATTTAGTCACATTGGAAAAACTAGCATGGAGAAATTTCATAGTGACGAATTTTGTAGTCATCTGATTGAGAATCATGTGACACTTGCAAGTTTTGTCCAATTAGTGAAGTAAACTAAAATACTGTTCATGGGCCATAGCGAACGAGCAACAAAATAATTGGCAATATGCATACAATGTGTGTAATCCAATAAGTATTGTTGCAAGCAGTGGATTTATCTATCTTCAAGGATGACTCAAGTAGATATTTATATTTACTAATTGAGACATAAATCTGGACCTTTTGACGTGTTTCAAAAGGTTTTTAGAATGAAGTAGAAATCATTGTAACAAGAAAATTATGTTTCTACAATTGGATTGGAGAAAAGAATATTTGAGTTACAAATTTAGCTAATGTCTGATGAGCTATAAAAGAATTTTATAGCTTCCACCTCCTAGAAACACTACTGATTGTAGATTGTTTGAAGTAGATGCATTTAAACTATGTATGACATGATGAGATCAAAGATGACATTAATTATTTCACCGGTATACTTTCAAAGTGATGCTTTAGAGACTGTGGCTTTCACACTGAAAAGAAGCGCCATCAAATTTATTGAAATAAGTACTACTTTGTAGGTTATCCCCAATAGTTGGGTATTCCTCTATCACTATGCCGAGGAAAAGTGTTATCATAGAGTGTGGAAGTTTTGAAGAAAATGTTTTCTACAAAAGAGTGAGTGGGAGGATAGTGCAACTCGACAAGATTGCGGAATCTTCGTAATCAGCTCAAAGAAGCGAAACACTAGACGTAATTCTAGAATTTCTTACTTGGACTGATACAAAAACCTCTGCATGAGATATAGAGACTACGGTCGAACTTGCAACTGAACTATATAGGTTGGGAAAATTCATGCAGACCATTGTGGTATGCAGACGAAATATTGTTGGGCAAACAATGAACCTATAATTCACACAGAAGCATTGATGGGCCCTGACTCCGAAAATTGGCTATATGCCAACATAAATCCGAGATAGTATCCATTCACAAGCTTAAAACTTGATGAACCCTTCGAAATATGTAGAGTCTAAAGAATAGTAATGGATCTATAAACTGACAAAGATAAAAATGTTTTATAATGCTTGATTTGTTACAAATAGTTTATGACAAGGTCAAAAGATTAACTATGACGAGATTGTCTCATCATAGCAATACTAATAGTTAGTTCGGGTTAAACTAGCAATTACTGAATATTTCAATTATGAGATGAAACAGATGGATGTCGAAATGATTCCCATGAGATGGAAATAGAACCAAGGTTGTATGTTTGATACAGTCCAAGGTAATTTTGTCGATCCAAAGGATGCTAGTAAGTATGGAAATTTCAAGAGATCCTATACTGATCTAAAGCAAGCATAGTGGAGTTGGTATCTTCGTACTGATGAAATGGTCAAATAAATTGATTTCATCGAGTAAAGCGAAGATGTTTGTATTTACAAGAAAGTAAGTGGGAGCATGATAGTATTTCTAAACACTATATGTACATGACATATTGTTGATTGGAAGTTATGTAAATTTCCTAACACAGATTTAGACTTTATTAAAACTAGTTTTTTAGTAAAATACTTAGGCAATGAATAGTCTTGGTATTAGACATAATGATTGTCGGTGTCAAAATCGGCGGATCTCGGGTAGGGGGTCCCAAACTATGCGTCTAAGGTCGGTGGTAACAGGAGACAGGGGACACGATGTTTACCCAGGTTCGGGCCCTCTCTATGGAGGTAATACCCTACTTCCTGCTTGATTGATCTTGATGGATATGAGTATTACAAGAGTTGATCTACCACGAGATCGTAATGGCTAAACCCTAGAAGTCTAGCCTGTATGACTATGGTAATGAGTATCTGTCCCTTTCCGGACTAAGTCCTCTGGTTTATAGAGACACCGGGAGGATCTAGGGTTACACAAGGTCGGTTACAAAGAGAGGAATCTACATATTCGGCCGCCAAGCTTGCCTTCCATGCCAAGGAGAGTCCCATCCGGACATGGGTGCAGTCTTCGGTCTTCGTATCTTCACAGCCCATCAGTCCGGCCCATGGCTAACAGGCCGGGCGCCCGAGGACCCCTTAATCCAGGACTCCCTCAGTAGCCCCCGAACCAGGCTTCAATGACGAGGTGTTCGGCGCGCAGATTGTCTTCGGCATTGCAAGGTGGGTTCCTCCTCCGACAACTTCCAAGTAATGCATTCGGCTTATAATTCAATACCGCACCCCTCGGCTTCTGTGCATCTATGACTTCAGCTTCCACGTGTTGGGCGAATGCAGAAGGTCAGGGTATTTTTTGCAAATAACACCCCGGCCATGCAGGAAAGAGCGTCTATTTAAAGAGATCGGGTCTCAGATCCATTCGGCACCACGCAGAGAAAATCCTCAGAGATTGCCAGGAAAGACCATTCCAACATGGCTAACATTCCCAGCTCCTCCTCCCGTTCTGACCCAGAGAAAGGCAAGTGGGAGAGGTGCTCTATGTCCCACAGTCAATTGGAGAAGTTGCAAACGCAGGGATTTCTCCCTCCTGCAGATCTGTTCCTTGTTCGAGCGGGGTTGGCCTCCTTCAACGGCAAAACCCAGGCGGAGGATTTCCCAATCCATCTGCAGGGGAACGAGTGTGCCTCGTCCCCTATTTGCTAAGGGGCGTGGGATTTCCAATTCACCCATTCCTCCGAGGGCTTCTGGAATATTATGGCCTCCAGCTGCACAATTTTACCCCAACCTCCATCCCGCATATCGCAGGCTATGTCGCCTTATGCGAACTATTTTTTTTGAAATTTTGGACAGTGAGGGCACCCCCTCACTGACTTTGTATTAATTCATCACACCAAAAGTTACAAGGTGGAGAGGTTACATTCTGGAGAGATAGAGGAATTCCTATACATCAAGGGAGAAAGGTACAAGTGTTGCCAACAAAACTAAGCACTACACAGCCGTTATCAGATCGAATTGACTACGTGCTCAATAAACAGCCAAAGGGCCTCTTTCACACGGTACTTCATCATTCCAAAATCATCTTCCACCCCCTCCTTGTAGGGACAATCCCTCTGAAGTTTTTATTATTACGCTCTTTCCAGATGCTCCAGGCCGCCATGATGAAAGTTTCCATGAACATAGGCCGTGACCAGACGCTCCTGACCGCATGCATTTTTTGCAACCTGTTGCCATTCGCTGGCCACGTGATCTCCAACTCCCCCCAGCACATTTTACTAAACTCACACTCGAAGAAGAGGTGCTCAACCGTTTCCTCTAGCTGGGTGGAGCATAGCAAGCACGTGTAGTCATCATCCCGGAGCTTCATACCCTTCCTTTTCAGGAGATTACGTGTGTTCATCCTGTCTGCCAATAACAACCACGAGAAAACCTTCCATTTATTGTTGCACTTTGATTTCCATATCCACTCAAAGGCTTTGTCCGCGACTTCATCACGAAAGCAGTGGGCATAGTATTTACTGGACTAGAAGCCCTCGGAGCCCCAAACACATCTCCAGATATCCCTGGCATCTGTCAACTCCACATCGGCCAAGCTGGTTTGAAGATCCTGAAGTTCGCCCCTGGCTTGGATGGAAAGAGGGAGATTGAAGTTTTGGCCAAGGGTAGACGCAGTTAGCAGATCATAAACAGACACGTCCTCATTTTTGGAAAATGAGCAAATCCTGGGGTGGCTGTCCGAAAGGATATTACCGCGCCACATATCTTTCCAAAAAAGGACTGTAGCACCATCACCCACCTCCACCATAGTGATCCCACGATAGATCAACGTTAACTGCATGATGTCGCGCCACCAGAAGGAGCCACAAGGGTCATTTGCATGCGGTATCGATCCCGCGTAGTAGGATGACCAGATCAACTTGACCCAAGGCACGTCCAACTGATTATAGAATTTGTGTAACATTTTCAGGAGCAAGCCTTGATTTTGGATCTTGAGGTCAATCACTCCCAGGCCTCCCTTGTTCTTCGGGCGGCAAACTAGCTCCCATGCAGCCAGTGAGACGGCTTTTGTACCATTGTCCGAGCTTTTAGCCCATAGACAGTATCTCCGAAGTTTGTCAATATGATCAAGAACTTTAGGTGGGATTTTGATAGAGCACATGGCATATATCGTAAGAGAAGTTATCATTGAATTCACCAATGTGAGCTTTGAGCCAAGGTCCAGCAAGTTGGCAGCCGAGGAGAGCTTACGTTCCACCGACGTAACGAGGGGCATGAGATCAGTGACGGTTGGCCGTGTAGTGCCCATGGGCAGCCCGAGATATGTGAATGGCATGGAACCTATCGTGCAGCCAAACACTTGAGCAATCCTCGAGGTCATTTCTGCCGTAGCATTTGTAGTGATCAGTGTGGACTTTTGAAAATTAATGCGCAACCCCACAGATGCCTCATAGTCCTGGAGGATACCCTTGATCGTTTCTGCTTGGGAGATGTCCGCCGGCATCACGAGTATCGTATCATCGGCGTATTGGATCACCGGATAGTCGTTATCAGGTACTGGGATGGGGAGTTGAAGGGTTCCGGCCCGATAAGCATCATTAATGGCAACTTGCCGGAGATCCGCCGCTAAGACAAAGATGAGCGGGGACAAAGGATCACCTTGTCGCACCCCTCGCAGGCAGAAAAACTGCCTCCCCGGGGTCCCATTAACGAGGATCGATATAGGCATTTAATCCAACCGAGCCAACGATCGTCAAACCCCATACACTTCATAATTTCTAACATGGGCGCGTGCTCAATGGTGTCGATCGCCTTAGCGAAGTCAAGCTTCAGGACAACTATCTCTCGCCCGGAGGATTGGCATCGATGTATGAATTATGCGAACTATTCCCGGGTTTGTGAGGCCCATTGTGATCTATGGAGAAGGTTTTTTGTCTTGTCCCGCGCAACCATGAGGGATCGATTTTTAAAGTGGGCGGAGCCGAAATATGGCGTATTGCTGAGACCGGATGAAGGTGTCCTGGACTAGGGGGTACTCACCACGTCGTCTCCCGATCAGTTGGATTGGGCCGAGGACTCCCATGGCCGTTTACTCATGGGCCAGTTCGGACAACCCATGCCGCATACAAGGAGGATTCCACAAGACTTGGCACCCAAGACAAGGATTCTCCTAAACCCTAGGCCTCCGGTGTGTTATATAAACCGAGGCCAGGCTAGTCAATAGAACAATCTCATATTCATTACTACAATCTCGTGGTAGATATCTATACTATGTACTATCCCCATATGAATACAATCAAAAGCAGGACGTAGGGTATTATCTCTTCGAGAGAGCCCGAACCTGGGTAAAACCCTGTGTCCATGTTACCATCGCTCCAAGACGCCTAGCTTAGGACCCCTACTACGAGATATGCCAGATATTGAACCGACATTGGTGCTTTCATTGAGAGCCTGCTGGGTGATCGTCACGGATCGATGGGATGATCAGGTGATATTTTTTCAGTTAGATCTGTTCCACATAAATTATATTTTTTCTGCAAATTATTGTCGCTGCCTTGGGTTATTCATTCGCAGTGCCAGACAGAGATCAAGGACTTTTATGGCCGTGGCCGGCATTCCGCGATGCGCCAAATCCCAAGTCTAAACCTACCATGGCCACTGTGAACACGTGTAGGCGGCAGCCGAAGTTGGAGCAAAGTCGCGTAGCAATCATGCTCGTGCAGCGGTAGCCGAGGAGATTTGCTTTCCCCTTTTTTTAATTCGGCCCACTGCCTCCCAAAAGCGGCGACCGATGTGAAACTCCAATTGGAGCAGCAGGGTTCGGGTCCCGAATTGATCTGTTGCTGCTCCAGTACAATACCAAGTCCGGCAGCCTCACTCAATTCGGCCCCTAGCAACCATGCATCCATCCAGGTTATTTGCTAACACGTATTTCAAGGATGATTAAATAAAGTAGAGGCTTTGTTCTCTCCACCAGCGCATCCAATGGTGGTCTGCTCTTGAATACTTACGAGATGCCAAACTACGTCGTATCAATTGGAATATGATGTCTGATTGTTGCATCTCCCGCTGGCGTCTCATAAATTATCAGGTGTTATTCTTCCTAATAATTACGTATAATTAATTGTTTATGCAAGTATATTTCTTGTTTATTTGTGCTGTCTCTTGTGTACACAGATCACAGTACGACCTATATAATGGTCGAACCAATTTTCTGTTTGCGGTCCGTTCGGGACCTGGGCTGCTCTGCGAGTTGGGACTTCGTCGTGCCTTCACGATAGTCGACCTCGACTACGCCCACATTGCCACTTCGGCGAGCCGTCGTCATCCCGTCTGTGGTCGACCAAACCATGGCGTCGCCTCGGCACGTGTCCCTGAACCGGCATCTCCGCACTGTAATTGACTTCGACTGCGTCACGCGGTCACTTCGGCAAGCCGACGTCGTCGTCCCAATCGACATAAATTGGCTCTCGTGATCACCTTGTTGGTCGAATTGCCATACCGACATGTTCGGTTGCCTCTGGAACTTCGGCATCGCTGAGAGAGCTCTAACTCATCGAGTGTTCGGCGCAAGGGCCATATTTCTTTTATTACTCACTTTGCATAAATTATTAATTATGCAACGATTTTTTTAATTTATTATTATTATTATCCCCGGCTTGCACTATTTTCTGTGCATAGGTAAATGATTGGGGTCGGGCAGCGCTGTCACTTTGGCGTACCGACGTGCCGTCGTCGCCTTACCTACCGTGTCACCTCGGCTGGACCGGGGGCTTTGCCATCTCTTCATCAAACCTACTCCGGGGAATCTGGCATCATCAGCCGACCAGCTTCGTCAGCTTGGCTGGACCCGGGGCTGCTCCTCAACACGTCAACCACGCTATGTCGCCACTTCGTCAAGCCGAGCTCTTATCTCGGATACTTCGGAACCGGCTTGGGGGCTGGGACCTCGGCTAGGCCGAGGACTATGTCTTCGTCCCGCCACAAGCCCGAATCGCGTCATCAACACCGAGCACATTAACCAGCTAAGTCGCTTTCATGCTCTAAATTTTCAGTTTTAAATTTTGTTTGGTTCGACCAAGCATTATACTTTTTGGCAACAAGTTCTTTGTGAAAAACTTCCTTGTCAAAACTTTGTTTGTGACACACAAATTCAAATACCCCGTTTACTTGGGGGCTTCCTTCATGAAGCCTTTCCTCTTGCATATGATTATACTTGTATGGCTTCATTCCTTGTTCGTGTATTACGCCACAATATGCACCATGTTGACTTAAGTGTTCTGCAAGCTGGGTTGCCTTGCTCCTGTGTTTACCCCTACGTTCCCGATTGTTCGGCTAGGGAGTAAAGGGAGCACCTCTGCGATTGTCACGATCGGGTCATCCGAGCTCGGACCTCAGACTGGGTGAAGCCGAAAGCTAGTGCTCTTATTGTTTTCAATCATGGTCGTTACACAACTGAACTCATGAGTACAAAAAATCTATTGCACAAGTCTCATAGTAACAATGAGCAACCGAAGAAAGGTATCGGTGGGGGTACTATTTTCTTTGAAGATGCTTCTTACACTTCGTCAGTAATATAGCATAAGTTCCCTGAGCGCGCTTTGTCTATTACAGCCTTATGGCCTGATTGCCTGGTTATCGGAAACACCGTCGATATTCTCGAGAGGTGGAGTACATAACACTTTTCGGCCCTTGACCGAAGAAGGAGAAGCCGACGGTCGATTAAGACGCGTTTAAAGTTTGGGTGAACACAGATATGATATAGGTACTTCGGTACATACAATCATTATACATAAAATTCTTTTACCCGAGTCACTCGGGGGCTCTTAAATTAGTATGAGACATTTTTTAATAAGTGTTTTCTTCTTGGTCGTTGCAAAATCTTTTTCTATCACTCCTTTTTTCGATGCGAGTGTGTGGTCAATAGCCTGGGAGCCTAGTTTCTCTCTCAAAGCCGTTCGAGTTTAGTTCGCTAAACTGGCCTAACAAGCAGTACTCCGCCTTCGGGATAGGAGGTTACGGCCGTGGGCTGACCCGCTTGAGGTCTTGAGATCGGATGTGTCATATTAATGCACGACAGAAGCACAAATTTTTTAAGACCAATTTTCGGATTGGCACCGAACACTTGATCTAGTTCGGACGTTAAGTTTTTACTGAAGTTTTTTTGGTTTTCCAAGCCTACGACACTTTTAAACTATTTGTGTTTTCCAGCATTAGTCTCGCAGTGCAACGCCGGACACCTTTCGAGATTCGGCAAAAACATTCTCGGACATTGCTATATATGCATCGGTTTCGAATTGTGTCTTCGGTCAATAGTTAGGTTGCCTCCTATGTTCAGCTTTGTTCGGCTAGGTGTGCAAAGGGAGAACCACTACGATTGTGCTTCCAGCTCGCATGGTTAAGCACCTCAGTGGAGAAAGCCGAAAACTGACTGTCACAATAAGCGTAAACTGGTCAGCGATCCGATGACTGCGTTAAATGACGGGCCGTTCATAACATTGGCCGAAGTGTTTACGGCTTGACCTCGAGTGTCGCCGAACACTAACGGGGGCTAGTAACTGGCCTCCCAACTTTAAGCTCCTATGACTAAGTGAAAGTTATAAAGCCCACATATCTGATTGCCTCATTTCTGCTAACACAACCGCCTCCGGGCACCGAGACGTCGGCTAAGGGTTGTCTGGTTATTGCAGAAACACCCTGCGTAGTATCTACAAAAGGGTAGAAGCCGACGATGGGCCACTTTCAATTGATAAACGGTCGCAATGGAGTTAAAATAAATATATATCATTGGCGTTTGTATTTAGTATATGAGGGCTGCCTTCCGTAATCATCATTATAAAGCCATAAATATGCATCAATTTGGCTTAAGATTTTGGCCAAGCTGGGCTGCCTGGCTCCTGTGCATACCCCTACGTTCCGGATTGTTCGGCTAGGTGGTAAAGGGAGCACCTCTGTGATTGTTACTACCGGGTCATCCGAGTTAGTACCTCAGACTGGGTGAAGCCGAAAGCTAGCAATCTTAAAGGATCACATTGGTCGGCAACGACGGAAGTGAAAATTTTGGTTCATTAATACCATAGAGTTCGGGAACTTTCCCCGAACTAAATCCTCAATATTTTCCTCCCACATTGATTGGTGGTGAGGTTTCATGATCATGATAAGCATGACGACCCAAAGAAAGGAACTGATAGCGGGACTATTTTCTTTGGAAGATGTTTCTTATGTTAAAATGTAATATAACATATCCCTCCGTGTACCTTTGTTTATAAAGCCATATGGCCCGATTGCCTTGTTTTCCATAAATCTTTGCCCTTATAACGGCTTTATAAAGTAGGAAAACACTCCTCGGCTATTGGCCAAAGAGGTTGAAGCCGATGGTCGGTTAACAAAGTTTTATACAATGCGGATCCGAGCATTAATGATGTAAAGTACTTGGATACATAGAATCATTACACATAATTTGTGATTTTACTATGGACATCGTTCCTTAATTCGGCCTCCCGTGCCCGCATTAAGGCTCGGGGGCTACTAGGCTTCGGGCTTATTATTTACTAATATTAAAGGGGTACATCGATCCCCTGATTTGGTGTTCCCACCCGACCAGTGTCTCGGGGGCTACTGCATTGATAATCCAATGCAGGAAATTTAAGTGCAATATAGTTTCCGAGGAGATTATGATCCTCAGGTTGGTCGGCCGCACCCAACCTGAGTCTCGACGACTGTTCACACCGCTTTTTGTGTCCCGAAGTATTCTACCGAGCTAGGAGTTGATCCTCAGGCTGATTTTGCAAATCAACCTGAGTCTCGGGGGCTACTGGGATCAGCGGTCTTATGTCATCCTTTTGGTGCATCTCGGGTTTTTAGACCGACACACACCTTGAGGGCTACTGGCTATATATCTCGTCAGTAAATAGATTGCATCAATCGAAAATAAAATCTGCAAACAATCAGCCCATGACCGAGGTGCTGAACCACCTCGAAAGCATTTCGGGATATAGCTCGGATGCAAGTGGCTGGCTCCATAAAGGGCATTTCCGGCATTAAGCTCGGCTAAACTCCTTCAACTTTTTTGAACCAAGGTGATCTATGACACCTCGAATATAGTCCGGCGTTGGAGCTCGGAGACAATCCCGCGTTGGAGCTTGGACATAGTCTGGTGTTAGCACTCGGATACATTCCGGCGTTGGAGCTCGGAAGCGGTATGCTGTTGGTGCTTGGCTGCAAAAGATACCTCGAATGCAGTCCAGCGTTGGAGCTCGGATGCAAGAGGACACCACCGCATGGGAAACACTTCAAACCTGAGGCGTGGCATAAAAATAACAAGGCATTGATAAAGGCCGAAGACTTAAAGGGCTCCTCGGATACCCGACATGTAAACTCTTCGGATTCACCTCGGCGATCCTCCCGATCGAAGGTGAGAAGATTTGTTGAACCAGTTTTCAAGACCGATGACCGAAGATGAAGAACAGTTCGGAAGAATCGAGGAGCGTCCCTAACTTAAAGACCGATTCAGGGGGCTACTGACGGTGTCCTGGACTAGGGGGTACTCACCACGTCGTCTCCCGATCAGTTGGATTGGGCCGAGGACCCCCATGGCCGTTTACTCATGGGCCAGTTCGGACAGCCCATGCCGCATACAAGGAGGATTCCACAAGACTTGGCGCCCAAGACAAGGATTCTCCTAAACCCTAGGCCTCCGGTGTGTTATATAAACCGAGGCCAGGCTAGTCAATAGAACAATCTCATATTCATTACTACAATCTCGAGGTAGATACCTGTACTATGTACTATCCCCATATGAATACAATCAAAAGCAGGATGTGGGGTATTATCTCTTCGAGAGAGCCCGAACCTGGGTAAAACCCTGTGTCCATGTTACCATCGCTCCAAGACGCCTAGTTTAGGACCCCTACTACGAGATACGCCGGATATTGAACCGACACCGGATACCTATCCGGCACGCCGAAGAAAGCTTCCGAAGAGTGGACCTCTGAATGGTTTTACATCGAGGACGTGGTACTTCCAGATCCAGTTCGGAGGGGTCTCCCTGAGTTTGCAAGTGCTCCTCTGAAGAAACGCCACAGCTGGCGCCCTCGGAGCCTCGAGGAGGAAGATAGTGCGGAAGTTCGCCAACTCCTGAGAAAGATCAGAATGCTTGCCCAGTCCGGATACACAATAGTCGAAGTGATGGCGACCTCCATAGTGCGGGGGGTCCAGCCACTTAAATACAGAGGACTTCCCATGTGCAACTACAATGGGGAAGATGACGCCTCCCGCTGCAGCAGGAAAGGTCCGGACACCCCTGCCGCCCTAGCCAAAATATTGGCCGAACTGTTCCAGGGTGAGGAAGAGGAGTTCCCGCGCATCACGCACAGAGAAGGATATTCCATGTACAGTCCTCCTAGCTGGGTAAGCCCCTAACTCTTTTGCTCTACTCATCCCACTCCCTGAGCTTTGCTTCAATGAATATTAACCCGTCCATTTGTAACAGCACTGGCGAAAGATTTCCGAGGGGCTTCACAGCCCCGCCCTGTAGCCCGAGGGCCACAATCGGGACCTTGACCCTGGATTCGAAGAGGATCCGAATATATTCGTGGTGCTTGAGAATGGCATGTTTTACCAGGCGAGCTACGACGGCACCGAAGTGCCCATCATCGCCGGTTACCCTGGTCTTCTCCGTGCTTTGCACGTAACTAGTCAAGAGACATCTCCCACGAAAGGGTTCCCTCGTTCCGCCTTACCCAGCGCACTGTCTCGTGCTTCGAAGGGGAGGCGTTCTACATACCGTGCTACCCCAGGAGCGACTCGGAAGAGAGCGGCTCCCGCACCGGGTAAGCCTTCGAAGAGGAAGGCAAACGAAGACACGGTCGGGCCCTCGTCAAAGAGGTATGGGTTTGCAAATACGTTTTCTTAATAGTCGCATCCAACCATGACTTTCATGTCCGTCTTGTATCAGGAAAAGAGTCCGCCGGACTGTGTCCGTGGGTCCGGTCAGTAATACTCCCAACAGCCAGGATCCAGCCTCAGCCGAGGGGACGGGGGCCGATATGGGAGTGACGCCGGACTGTCCTTCGGCCGAAGGCTCGGAAAATATGTCCGTCACCAACTCGGAAGTGGAGAGCGCCATGAATCATCGGCGCCGGAGGGCCATTTTACGAGACTCCCGCTTTTCGGAAGAGGCGTTTAATGCCTTCAGCTCGGCTGATGGATACATCCGAGCTGCTCGAGATGGGCTTAGCAGAGCCACAAATCAGCATTTAAAAGATGTGCAAGTAAGTTTACTGTGTCTCAGTATGATAACCGTATGCCAGTAGCCCCCGAGACTTAAAGTAGTTGGAACAGATGATTTGAGGATCACTGCATGATCAGGTTCTGTCGGAGAAGAACGACGTTCTAGCCCAAGATCTAGAAAAGTGCCAGACGCAGTTAAACGCAGTGACCGCCGAACTGGAAAAATCCAAGGCGGCGTCTCCCGGTGATATTCCCCTCCAACGAGAAACAGTTATTGCATAGCGACCGTGTTAACACTGCGGCTTTATCTCACAACAGGATCATCAGGTCAATTGGAGGAAAAAGAGTCGAAAATACTGCATGCCGCAGGCGAGCGGGTTTTGACCCATGTCAGACAGGAGAAAAACAAACTCCAAGATGCAAACACCCAGCTGGGTGAAGAGCTGAAGGATGTGCGGGCCCAGCTAGCCGACTCCGTGAAGGAGAACAAAAAACTACGAGGCGGGATATTCAGTATGTGGCCGTATTTACCTTATAACAGTTTGGAAGTAAAAGTAGCTGATATCGCCGTGATTGCAGGTATATTGACGGGCCGTCCCGAAGAGGAGGTGTCCGGATCATCAAGTGATCTTCTGCAAGGGCTGTCGCAGTTGCACGAGCAAGCTCGGCAGGCAATGCGGAGTGTATCCAAGGCCTTATGGCCATCCGACTCCCCTCCAGGGAGTATGGAG
Organism: Triticum aestivum; assembly: GCF_018294505.1. NCBI lineage: Eukaryota > Viridiplantae > Streptophyta > Magnoliopsida > Poales > Poaceae > Triticum > Triticum aestivum. Next base: position 189,433,021 of record NC_057799.1, read on the forward strand.
AAGTTTGTAGAGCTGTTCAAGGGAGCGCGGCGGCGTATCTGGCTATGGAAGATAGCGGCCTACCGAGAGGGTGCGAGAGGCCTGGGCCATGGTAAAAATGCGGTATACCAAGCTGGATCCGAATCGCATGGCCCGGGTCGGACCGCTAGGGTCAAATGGGGAAGAGATTCCCATTAGTTTAGTATATGGCCAAGTAGAGGTGGCTGCTAGATATTCCCAACAGGATTGTAAATTAGACCGCATGTTGGACGGTATAGAGGAGGAAGTTTTTAAGTCCTAAGTGACTATGTACTTTCCTTCTAGCTGGATTGTAAAACGATTGTCATGGCCGACCTTTTCACTTTGACCTCTCGACCCGAAGGTGCGGAGTGTTTCCGAATACCTGAGCGGCAAAATAAACCGGGGTATGCGTGGAAACCTGGCGTAGGGGTCATAGTTGCTTGAACAGACAAGTTGTATCCGGCTAGTTATGTTATATTACATTAAAATTGTAAGAAACATCTTCCAGAGAGAATAGTTCCGTTAAGGGTTCCTTTTCCTGGGTGTGCATGCATTTATGTGCATGTCCGGACCGTGATGAAAAAATCACAGTGTGTATAACTTCTGGGGGTTCACAATGGAACTAGTGCAAAAACATCTTTAGTTCACCGACCGAATATTCCCTTAAGAACGCTAGCTTTCGGCTTCACCCAGTCTGAGATACACATCCGGATGAACCGGTAGTAACAATCGCAGAGGTGCTCCCTTTATGCCCTAGCCGAACTAATGGGAACGTAGGGCATAAGCACAGGAGCTAGGCAACCCAGCTTGTCCAAAACTTAACTCATATCGATGCATATAATGGCAAAGAAAAGGTACATATGGGCGAAAACGCATATGTGATGAGCTTGATGCTCAGGAAATAGTAATAGCAAGCTTCCGTCCAAGAAGCCCCCAGGTATAATGGACGTACATACTTGAAGATGTATGCGTCGGTGGTGCACAGTCTAACCGCATGAAAGCTTTTAAGGCTAAAGAGAAAAAACAAAAAGAGAGAAAAAATGATGAAAACAATAAGAGGAAGGACACGAACAAAGAGTTCGGCGCTACGCATAGAATCTTCGGAGTCTGGCCGCGTTCCAGGGGTTCGGCTCTAGTCGATTGTCTGACGCATCACGCAAGCGGTACGCCCCTCCGGTGAGAACTTCGTCGATGATGACGGGACCCTCCCACTTGGGCTTGAGTTTGTCTTTTTTCTTCTCCGGTAGGCGTAGAACGAGCTCGCCGACGTTGTAAGTTTTGGCCCGCACTTCTCTGCTTTGATACCTGCGAGCCTATTGTTGATAAAATGCGGAACGGGCTTTTGCAACGTCGCGCTCCTCCTCCAGAGCATCTAAGCTGTCCTGCTGATCCAGCTCGGCCTCTCTCTCTTCGTACATGCGCACTCGTGGTGAGTCATGAATAATGTCGCAGGATAATACTGCCTTTGCACCGTACACCATGAAAAAAGGTGTGTATCCCGTAGTGCTATTGGGCGTGGTCCACAGCCCCCAGAGTACGGAGTCGAGCTCCTCAACCCAGTGCTTGTCTGATTCCTTCAAAGACCGCACTAGTCTGGGCTTAATGCCGCTCATAATGAGACCATTGGCTCTTTTGACTTGACCGTTTGTCTGTGGGTGATAGACAGAGGCGTAATCAAGCTTGATGCCCAGATTGGCGCACCAGGTTTTCACTTTGTCGGCTGTGAAGTTGGAGCTGTTATCGGTGATGATACTGTGCGGAACACCATAATGGTGTACAACGCCGGATATGAATTCTATCACCGGCCCGGATTCGGCCGTTTTAACTGGTTTGGCTTCTATCCACTTAGTGAATTTATCCACCATGACCAGCAAATATTTTTTCTTGTTGCTTCCTCCTTTAAGGGGTCCAACCATATCCAGTCCCCAGACTGCAAAAGGCTAGGTGATGGGGATTGTTTGTAGGGCAGTGGGGGGCATATGGCTTTGCTTGGCGAAGAGTTGGCATCCGACGCAACGTTGGACAAGGTCCCGTGCATCTGCTCGGGCCGTCGGCCAATAAAACCCTGTACGGAAGGCCTTGCTAACAAGGGCCCAAGCTGCGGTGTGGTGCCCGCCAAGACCGGCGTGAATCTCAGCAAAGAGCTGCCGCCCTTCCTCCTCGGAGATACATCTTTGAAGGACTCCAGTAGCACTTTTCTTATAGAGTTCTCCGTCGTGAACCTTATAGGCCTTCGAACGCCGGACAATGCGGCAGGCCTCATTCTGATTCTCAGGAAGTACCTTCCTATTAAGGTAGGCCAAGAAGGGTTGGGTCCATGGGGGAATGACCGCCATAATGAGATGGGCCGACGGTGTTATTTCGGTGGCTGAGCCGCCGATGATATCTGTGTGTTCGGAATCTGGAGTTGTCTTCGGATCCGAACTAGTGTTGGCGCTTTCCCCCTGCCATACCATGGATGGCTTAGAAAGTCTTTCCAAAAAGATATTGGGTGGGACAGGGTCGCGCTTGGCGCCAATATGAGCAAGAACGTCCGTCGCTTGATTACTCTCTCGGGCCACGTGATGAAACTCGAGCCGCACGAACCGAGCCGACATCTTTAGGACGGCATTACGATAAGCTGCCATCTTTGGATCCTTGGCATCGAAATCTCCATTTATTTGAGATATTGCCAGGTTTGAGTCCCTGCGCACCTCCAGGCATTGTATGCCCATGGAGACAGGCATTCGGAGACCATGCAATAAGGCCTCGTATTCGGCTACGTTGTTGGAATCTGTGTATAGTATTTGGAGTACATACTGGACGACATCTCCAGTAGGGGACGTTAAAATGACGCCCGCTCCTAGCCCCGCCAGCATTTTGGAGCCATCAAAATACATAACCCAATTGGAATATGTGCCGTACTCTCTAGGGAGTTCGGCCTCTGTCCATTCGGCGACGAAGTCAGCCAATACTTGGGATTTAATAGCTCGACGTGGTTTGTATGTAATATCAAATGGACGGAGTTCAATGGCCCATTTAGCAATCCGGCCCGTGGCATCACGGTTGTTTATAATGTTGTTAAGTGGTACTTCGGAAGCCACCGTGATCGAACACTCCTGGAAGTAGTGTCGGAGCTTTCGGGATGCCATGAAGACCGCGTATGCTATCATTTGATGATGGGGGTACCGGGATTTGCATGGTGTAAGGACAATGGATACGTAGTATACTGTCTTCTGAAGCGGGAATTTGTGTCTGTCCTATTCTCGTTCAACGACGAGCACGGCGCTCACCACCTGATGTGTTACCGATATGTATAATAACATAGGTTCGCCGATGTTATGCGCGGCCAGGATTGGGTTGCTTGCTAGAAGGGTTTTTATCTCCTCCAGTCCGGCTGTTGCCGTATCCATCCACTCGAAGTGATCGGTTCACCGTAGAAGGCGATAGAGTGGCAGTGCCTTTTCTCCCAATCTGGAGATAAAGCGGCTTAGAGCTGCCACGCAACCCGCGAGTTTTTGGACTTGTTTGAGGTCCGTTGGTATCGGTGTCAAAATTGGCGGATCTCGGGTAGGGGGTCCCGAACTTGCGTCTAAGGTCGATGGTAACAGGAGACAGGGGACACGATGTTTACGCAGGTTCGGGCCCTCTCTGTGGAGGTAATACCCTACTTCCTGCTTGATTGCTCTTGATGGATATGAGTATTACAAGGGTTGATCTACCACGAGATCGTAATGGCCAAACCCTAGAAGTCTAGCCTGTATGACTATGGTAATGAGTATCTGTCCCTTTCCGGACTAAGTCCTCCGGTTTATATAGACACCGGGAGGATCTAGGGTTACACAAGGTCGGTTACAAAGAGAGGAATCTACATATTCGGCCGCCAAGCTTGCCTTCCACGCCAAGGAGAGTCCCATCCGGACACGGGTGCAGTCTTCAGTCTTCGTATCTTCACAGCCCATCAGTCCGGCCCATGGCTAACAGGGCGGATGCCCGAGGACCCCTTAGTCCAGGACTCCCTCAGTAGCCCCTGAACCTGGCTTCAATGACGAGGGGTCCGGCGCGCAGATTTGTCTTCGGCATTGCAAGGCGGGTTCCCTTCTTTCCGAACTCCAAGATAGTCTCCAGATGCGATGATTGTATCCGGACCTGTCACACACACCACACACAACCGCAGAGAGAATATAATACTCCACGAGTCCAATCCACTGACAACTTTTTACAACATGACATCACGTCCGCCCGGTCATAATTTCGGACCGTTTTGTGTCTGTCGTTCCACATTTCGAGGCGCGGTTGCCATTGGCACATCTTGTCAAAGCAGAGATCGTGTCCCCTTATTGCGGGATTTCATCAATATGGGTATGGGTAACCCAACTGTGCTGTTTACACAGCCCTTGGGAATAGGCGAGTTTTAAGGCGAGTGAGGAGGCGCTTGATATTCGCGACCCTTTATAAGGGGATAAGAATTTTCCCTTGTCTACTCACGCCTTGCCCTTCCTCTGCCCTTCCATCCTTGAGCTCCAGCGCCCAAGTCTGCATCTTTCTCCATCTCCGAAAAGCATCCGACCATGTCCGGATCCGGAGGTCAAGGCAAATGGATGGTCTCCTCCGTCAAGGAGAAAGACATTGTCGAGCTTCGGGCCGCCGGGTATTTGGCAAAGGAAATCGCCCACCGCCTTCCGGCCCAGGGGCAGGTCGTCCCCACCCCGAAGCCTACTGAGAGAGTAGTTTTCCTCCCTCACTTCGTCCGTGGACTGGGGTTTCCACTTCACCCCTTCGTCCGCGGTCTAATGTATTATTACGGCCTAGATTTCCATGATCTGGCCCCGAACTCTTTCCGCAACATCTCGGCGTTCATCGTCGTGTGTGAGGCCTTCCTCCGCATCCACCCCCAGTTCGGGCTATGGCTTAAGGTCTTCAATGTGAAGCCGAAAGTGGTGGATGGCCAGCACGCCGAGTGCGGGGGCGCCATGGTGAGCAAGCTGGCCAACGTCTCCTGGCCGTAAGGCACTTTGGTGGAGACGGTAAAGGAATGGAAGAAACAATGGTTCTATATCACAGAACCCCGCGGCGCCACCTGGGCCGCGGCTGCCGAATTCAACTCTGGCGCTCCCATGTGACTTACCTCCTGGGTCGAGAAGAGCCCGAACTGGTGCTCGCCAGATAAGTTGACAGCGCTGCAGATGCGCGTTCAAAGCATGGTGGACAAGGATGTCAAACTTGTTGATGTAATCCAGGTGATGCTAGTTCGCCGGATTCTCCCGTGCCAAAGCCAAAGCCGCCCTCTATGGAAGTTCAACCCGAAGAAGCACCATACCCTGAAGAGGCTCTTCGAAACCACTCATGAAGGTGCCTGGAAGTTGCTCTTTAAGGGCAACAAGAAACCGCCGGCTACAGATTCGGACCGCGGGCACGATATTAACCACCTCGCCAGCGAGGTATGTTATTTTTAACGCATCCCCTACTTGCTTGTTTCAAGGGTGATGTCTGAGCTTTTATCATCATTCCTTCTTCAGGACCGGATGGAGAGGGCAAAGCGGATCCAGTGTCCGGCTCCGCTGCCCGAAGAACCAGTCATCCCGCGTTTAGCGAAGATGCTGGTGCCGATGCCCTATAAGACGCCGGAGAAGAAGGCCAAGGGGGCCAAAGGTGGCCCCCGTCGTAAGGGTACTTCTGACGTAACGTCCGAAGACGAAGAGAATCGTTCCTCCGTCCCTGAGGACGAGGAGGAGGAGGAGGAGGAGGAGGAGATCCCTCCACGTGATGAGGGGAGGGAGAAGAGGGCGGCCTCGACGAATCTGGAGGTGGGGACGCCCAAGAAGAGGAAGGGCTCCCTTGTGGATAACTCAGTATGGGATGTCGACAGTAGTCCGGAGCGCCGCTCCTGCGCTAAGCCTCATGCCGCATTGTAAGTACTACGATTCATGCATATCCATATATCCAACCTCTTCTCCTCATTGTATTAACATGGTTAGTTGTGTTATTTCATTCCGGCCCACGACAGCTTCCAGCGATCCTCGTCAGGAGGTTCGCTGGACTCCAAGGAGATGGCCAGCATGTCACCGCCGACCGCTCACTCTCCCAAGGCCATGGACGACACCGAGGTGTTGTCCCGAAGGACCGCTCCAGGCCGAGGAGAGGCTCCGGACGCTGTCAAGAGGGCGCCAGAGGGCGAAACCTCTATCGCCGGACACACGGGGGAGAAAATCCCCACGGAGGCTGGCGAGGAGGGCCGTATTCAGTTCGGCCCTCAGCCAAATATGGTTACGGAGACCCATACGGCTCCGGAATCCGGCGAGCGACCTCCTTTGAAAGAGGGGGGGTGCGCCCATTCCACCAGTGGCCCCTATCCAACCAGGGGCACCGGATAATCTGATGGAGGCGCTTCGAGGGGCCTCCATTGTGGACGAGCACCGTATCCTTATGGATACGGTGATTGAGAGGGTCCGGTCCGCCAAGAGTGGGCTAACCGAAGCCTGCTGACAGGTTTTGAGGTAAGGGACGCAAAAATCCCAATATAGTCAGTAGCCCCTGAGACACTGTCCAGTGTTCGGAAAGAAAAGATGGATAGAGGCTCGATCCTTAATTATGGGAAATTAACTAAATTTGTCGGGCATGAATATGCAGGCGTCGCTGCTGTCCGTGGCCTCACATGCTGCTGAAGTCTGTGAACTTAAGCGGAGGCTGGAGAAGGCCGAGGAGGAGATCGTCCAAGTGAAGAGGCAGCTCCATGAGAATCAAGGTATGTAATAACCCAAGAAGTATTCGAAAATAGTAGGATGTTATATATTGACCGAAATGTCTTGATATAAATAGGAGCAACGACCGAGGTCGAGGCCCTGAAAAAGGCCCTGGGCGAAGCCGAGGGGAAGGCCGTCAAGGAGCAGGCTGCCCATAAGAAGCTCAAGGCCCGGGTCAACGAGGTCCAACAAGAGCTCCACGACGCGGTGAAGAAGTGTGAGACCTTAGAGCGTGACGCGTCGGCTAAAGAGGCCGAACTCTCCAAGGCTCGTAAGAGCGCGGAGACGGCCCAGAACGAGGCCCAGGGCGCCCTCCAAGAGATCCAAGAGGCGAGGAAGATCGCGGCGGGTAAGGCATTCAGTATGCAAAGCAAATATGCGAAGAGGAAGTATCTTTTACTAACCCGGATTCGTAGTTCTCCAGGGGCTTTTGCTGATCTTCCGTGAAGTGTGTCCAACGCCGCGGAGTTCTTCCGAGCCGAAGAAGGGAGCTCCACACAGAAGCTATTCTGGTCGCAATATCTTGCGCCAGAGCATCCCGTGCCCTTCACCGATCAGTTGAAACAGCTGGTGGAGCTGCATAGGGTGGCCGAACTAGCCATGAAGGATTTGATAATCCGGCTATGGCCAGCCGAAGCTATGCCCAGCAGCTACTTCGGACTCGTGAGGCGGCTGGTGAACGCCTGTCCTTGGCTGGACATCGTCAAGTGATCGGCCTGTATTGAAGGTGCGTGTATGGCCTTCGCCCGTTGCAAGATGTGGTAGGCGAAGATGAACGCCGTCGAGCTGGCCAGGGGGCCGCCAGAGGGCAAGGAGCACCATACACCCGAGCGCTATTTTGCGGATGTCCTGGAGGGGTCTTGCATCGTAGCAACGCAGTGTGGGCAGGACATTTTCGAATGAAACATTCGTGTTATATTTCCCTTGTATGGTGAAACAAAGTGGGTTTGTAATATAATGATTGTTATGTTTTTAATTGTATCTCCTGCGCCGCCGTGTTATATGAAATCTGAGGGTTGGCCAGTCGTCGGCTTCTGCCCCCACGTAGGTAGTACGGAGGTGTTCGGGATGGAATCTAAACAATCTTGATCCAATTATATGGTCCTTGAAGGAGTTGTTTAGCGCAACGAACCAGGCAACCAGACATTCGGCTTTAACGCCCTCACTTAGCCATAGGAGCTCGACAATAAAAACATGGACGCAACCCCTAGTTTCCGAACTAGGGTACTGTAGGCATCTAACCAGGAAGTACCGATCCTTCGCGCGACGCGGAAGAAATCTACAACGATTTGCAACCTCCAAATAGCTGACCGACTCTCGCTACATCATGATAGTTGATAACCCACAAGTATAGGGGATCGCAACAGCTTTCGAGGGTAGAGTATTTAACCCAAATTTATTGATTCGACACAAGGGGAGCCAAAGAATATTCTCAGGTATTAGCAGTTGAGTTGTCAATTCAACCACACCTGGATAACTTAGTATCTGCAGCAAAGTATTTAGTAGCAAAATAGTATGATAGTAGTGGTAACGGTAACAAAGGTAACAGTAGCAAAAGTAATATTTTTGGTGTTTTGTAGTGATTGTAATAGTAGCAACGGAAAAGTAAATAAGCGGAGAACAGTATATGGAAAGCTCGTAGGCATTGGATCGGTGATGGAGAATTATGCCGGATGCGGTTCATCATGTAACAATCATAACATAGGGTGACACAGAACTAGCTCCAATTCATCAATGTAATGTAGGCATGTATTCTGTATATAGTCATACGTGCTTATGGAAAAGAACTTGCATGGCATCTTTTGTCCTACCCTCCCGTGGCAGCGGGGTCCTAATGGAAACTAAGGGATATTAAGGCCTCCTTTTAATAGAGTACCGGACCAAAGCATTAACACATAGTGAATACATGAACTCCTCAAACTACGGTCATCACCGGGAGTGGTCCCGATTATTGTCACTTCGGGGTTGCGGGATCATAACACATAGTAGGTGACTATAGGCTTGCAAGATAGGATCAAGAACTCACATATATTCATGAAAACATAATAGGTTCAGATCTGAAATCATGGTACTCGGGCCCTAGTGACAAGCATTAAGCATAGCAAAGTCATAGCAACATCAATCTCAGAACATAGTGGATACTAGGGATCAAACCCTAACAAAACTAACTCGATTACATGATAGATCTCATCCAACCCATCACCGTCCAGCAAGCCTACGATGGAATTACTCATGCACGGCGGTGAGCATCATGAAATTGGTGATGGTGGATGGTTGATGATGACGACAGCGACGAATCCCCCTCTCCGGAGCCCCGAACGGACTCCAGATCAGCCCTCCCGAGAGGTTTTAGGGCTTGGCGGCGGCTCCGTATCGTAAAACGCGATGAATCCTTCTCCTTGATTTTTTTCCTCCCCGAAAGTGAATATATGGAGTTGGAGTTGAGGTCGGTGGAGCGTCAGGGGGCCCACGAGGTAGGGGGGCGCGCCCTCCACCCTCGTGGACAGGGTGTGGGCCCCCTGACGTGGATTTTTCTTCCGGTATTTTTCTTATTTTCCAAATAGATGTTCCATGGAGTTTCAGGTCATTCCGAGAACTTTTGTTTCTGCACATAAATAACACAATGGAAAGTCTGCTGAAAACAGCGTCAGTCCGGGTTAGTTCCATTCAAATCATGCAAGTTAGGGTCCAAAACAAGGGCAAAAGTGTTTGGAAAAGTAGATACGACGGAGATGTATCAACTCCCCCAAGCTTAAACCTTTGCTTGTCCTCAAGCAATTCAGTTGATAAACTGAAAGTGATAAAGAAAAACTTTTACAAACTCTGTTTGCTCTTGTTGTTGTAAATATGTAAAGCCAGCATTCAAGTTTTCAGCAAAGATTATGACTAACCACATTCACAATAACTCGTGAGTCTCATGTTTACTCATATCAATGGCATAATCAACTAGCGAGCGATAATAATAAATCTCGGATGACAACGCTTTCTCAAAACAACCATGATATGATATAACAGGATGGTATCTCGCTAGCCCTTTCTGAGACCGCAAAACATAAATGTAGAGCACCTTTAAAGATCAAGGACTGACTAGACATTGTAATTCATGGTAAAAGAGATCCAGTCATAGTCATACCCAATATAAATTAATAGTAATGGATGCAAATGACAGCAGCGCTTTCCAGCTAGTGCTTTTTAATAAGAGGGTGATGACTCAACATAAAAGTAAATAGATAGATCCTTCGCAGAGGGAAGCAGGGATTTGTAGAGGTGCCAGAGCTCGGTTTTGAAATAGAGATAAATAATATTTTGAGCGGCATACTTTCATTGTCAACATAACAACCAAGAGATGGCGATATCTTCCATGCTACACACATTATAGGCGGTTCCCAAACAGAATGGTAAAGTTTATACTCCCCCTCCACCAACAAGCATCAATCCATGGCTTGCTCGAAACAATGAGTGCCTCCAACAAGCAACAGTCCCAGGGGGAGTTTTGTTTGCAATTATTTTGATTTAGTTTGCATAAAGCATGGGACTGGGCATCCCGGTGACCAGCCATTTTCTCGTGAGTGAGGAGCGGAGTCCACTCCTCTTGAGAATAACCCGCCTAGCATGGAATATATGGATAGCCCTAGTTGATACATGAGCTATTCAAGCATACAAAACAGAATTTCATTTGAAGGTTTAGAGTTTGGCACATACAAATTTACGTGGAACGGCAGGTAGATACCGCATATAGGAAAGTATGGTGGACTCATATGGAATAACTTTGGGGTTTAAGGGATTGGATGCACAAGCAGTATTCCCGCTTAGTACAAGTGAAGGCTAGCAAAAGACTGGGAAGCGACCAACTAGAGAGCGACAATAGTCATGAACATGCATTAAAATTAATAGACATTGAGTATGAGCATGAGTAGGATATAATCCACCATGAACATAAATATCGTGAAGGCTATGTTGATTTGTTTCAACTACATGTGTGAACATGTGCCAAGTCAAGTCACTTAAATCATTCAAAGGAGGATACCACCCCACTATACCACATCACAACCATTTTAATAGCATGTTGGCACACAAGGTAAACCATTATAACTGATAGCTAATCAAGCATGGCATAAGCACCTATGATCTCTAATTGTCATTGCAAGCATGTTTATTCATAATAGGCTGAATCAGGAACGATGAACTCATCATATTTACAAAAACAAGAGAGGTCGAGTTCATACCAGCTTCTCTCATCTCAGTCAGTCCATCATATATCGTCATAATTGCCTTTCACTTGCATGACCGAACTATGTGAAAATAATAAGAGTGCACGTGCATTGGACTAAGCTGGAATCTGCGAGCATTCAATAAACAGGAGAAGACAAGGCAATATGGGCTCTTGGTTAAATCAACAATAATGCATATAAGAGCCACTTCAACAATTTAATTATGGTCTTCTCCTATCGACCCCCAAAGAAAAGAAAATAAATAAAACTATTTACACGGGAAAGCTCCCAACAGGCAAAAGAAGAACATGAATTCTGTTTGGGTTTTCTTTTTAATTATTACTACTACAGCAAGAAAAGTAAACTAGCTTAAAGCTACACTAATATTTTTTTTAAGGTTTAACAAACACACAAGAAGAAAGCAAGAAAAAGAAAATAAACTAGCATGGATATTACAAAGAAAGAGTATGAGCACCGACATTTAGCAATGAGTGTGTGAACATAAATGTAATGTCGGTGAGAGATATGTACTCCCCCAAGCTTAGGCTTTTGGCCTAAGTTGGTTTATTGCCACATATGGCCTGGCGGATATCCGTAGTTGTAGCCGGGGTCGTACTGAGCTGCGGCAGTTATTGCCTCTTGAGCTGCAGCGTGGCGGCGAGCTGCCTCCGCCCTCCTCTCGTACTCATCTGCCTCCTCTCTGGTAATAACATATCTTCCTTTTGCCTGATAGTCAAAGAAGGCAGGAGCAGGGAGAGTAATACGGACAGCACGACGTTTGTCAAAGATTAAGCGATACCGGAGAGGTGATTCATTCCTCTCGATAAACTGGTGGTGGACCATAGCATTATAGTCTAAATATGTAGGAGGCAACTTAATATCATCCTCACAAATGTCCACACCAAGAAAATCAGCTAAGCGGGTTGCATATATTCCTCCAAAGAAATCTCCATTAAATCTATTATGATGCAACCTACGTGCAACAATGGCTCCCAAGTTATAAGTTTTGTCTCCTAACACAGCACTCCTAAGAATACTGAGATCAGGGACACACATGTGACATGCTTCATCTTTACCATTTATGCACCTACCTATGAAGAGAGCAAAATAATGTATAGCAGGAAAATGAATGCTCCCTATGGTAGCTTGTGCTATATCTCTAGATTCCCCCACAGTTATACTAGCAAGAAAATTTCTAAATTCAGATTTGCGGGGTTCACTAGCACTACCCCATTGTGGAAGTTTGCAAGCAGTGGTAAAATCCTCTAAGTCCATGGTATAAGATTTTTCATAAAGATCAAATAGGACAGTGGGAGAATTACGTGAAGATGAAAATTCAAACCTCCTCACAAAGGAACTAGTGAGATAGTGGTATTGGCTGCACTTCTCTGCTTCGAAGCTCACAAGATCAGAGTTACGCAAATATGTGTTAAATTCCTCTTTGAATCCCATTCGATCCATAAAGTTTTCCGAAGGCCATTCACAAGGCCGCACTGGAGCGTCCCTTGGTGGCTCATCATCAGCATCACGCATTGCAAGCCTGGGTCCTTGCTTCCTTGAAGAACCACCTTGGAACATTTTCCTAAGCATATTTCTTCCTGTGAAAAATTTCTGAAATTTTTAGTAACTTCAAAATAAAAGTGGACCAAGCTCAATAAAATTGATAGCAACTACTCCTACAAGTGCCTAGAGCCTATATCAAGCATTAGAACTACTTGGAACCATATAAATTTGACATGCAAGCTCAAGAACATGGTCACCTAGGCAACACAAATTTGCAATGAATAAAGCACTAGCAGAAAAACTAATTGGACCAATGGAGGAGTCACATACCAAGGAACAATCTCCCCAAGCAGTTTTGTGAGAGGTGCTTTGAGCAAGGAGATCGAAAATCGCAGCAAAATGAGCTAGAACTCGTGCTTGAGCTGGATGGTGATTTTTTTGGGAGGAAGAAGAAGTGTGTGGGTGCAGGAATAAGTGGAGGGGAGCCACGGTGGGCCCACGAGGCAGGGGGCGCGCCCAGGGGGTAGGGCGCGCCCTCCACCCTCGTGGCCAGGTGCTTGCTCCCCCTGCTATGTTCTCAGTGCCAGATATTCTAAAAAATTCTAGAAAAAAATCATATTCCATTTTGAGGGCATTTGGAGAACTTTTATTTTTGTGGTATTTTTATATTGCATGGATAAATCAGGAAACAGACAGAAAAATACTATTTTTACGTTACTAAATAACAGAAGGTAGAAAGAGGGTACAAAAGATTGTGCCTTCTAGTTTCATCCATCTCATGCTCATCAAAAGGAATCCACTAACAAGGTTGATCAAGTCTTGTTAACAAACTCATCCCGAATAACATGGAACCGGAGAAATTTCGAATAACACTATGTTACCTCAACGGGGATATGCACATCCCCTATAATAAGAATATCATATTTCTTCTTGACAGTAGGGAGAGGAAATTCAAAACCTCCAAAAATAATCGATGGAATTTTTCCAATAGAAATGATAATGTGGACTTGAGGTTGTTTCCTCGGAAAGTGTACCGTATGCTCATTACCATTAACATGAAAAGTGACATTGCCTTTGTTGCAATCAATAACAGCCCCTGCAATATTCAAAAAAGGTCTTCCAAGAATAATAGACATACTATCGTCCTCGGGAATATCAAGAATAACAAAGTCCGTTAAAATAGTAACGTTTGCAACCACAACAGGCACATCCTTAGAAATACCGAGAGGTATAGCAGTTGATTTATCAGCCATTTGCAAAGATATTTCAGTGGGTGTCAACTTATTCAAATCAAGTCTACGATATAAAGAGAGAGGCATAACACTAACACCGGCTCCAAGATCACATAAAGCAGTTTTAACATAGTTTCTTTTAATGGAGCATGGTATAGTGGGTACTCCTGGATCTCCTAGTTTCTTAGGTATTCCACCCTTAAAAGTATAATTAGCAAGCATGGTGGAAATTTCAGCTTCCGGTATCTTTCTTTTATTTGTAACAATATCTTTCATGTACTTAGCATAAGGATTCATTTTGAGCATATCAGTTAATCGCATACGCAAAAAGATAGGTCTAATCATTTCAGCAAAGCGCTCAAAATCCTTATCATCCTTTTTCTTGGATGGTTTGGGAGGGAAAGGCATGGGTTTCTGAACCCATGGTTCTCTTTCTTTACCATGCTTCCTAGCAACAAAGTCTCTCTTATCATAACGTTGATTCTTTGATTGTGGGTTATCAAGATCAACAGCAGGTTCAATTTCTACATCTTTATCATTACTAGGTTGAGCATCATCATGAACATCATCATTAATATTTTCACTAGACTGATGTTCATTACCAGATTGTGTTTCAGCATCAGAACTAGAAATATCATTTGGATTCTCAGGTGGTTCAGCAATAGGTTCACTAGAAGCATGCAAAGTCCTATCATTTTTCTTTTTCTTCTTTTTAGGACTAGGTGCATCAACATTATTTCTCTGAGAATCTTGCTCAATTCTCTTAGGGTGGCCTTCAGGATACAAAGGTTCCTGAGTCATTTTACCAGTTCTAGTGGCCACTCTAACAGCATAATCATTTTTCTTACTATTCAATTCATTGAGCAAATCATTTTGAGCTTTAAGTACTTGTTCTACTTGAGTGGTAACCATCCAAGCATGTTTACTAATGAGTTTAAGTTCACCTTTAACTCTAGACATATAATCACCCAAGTGTTCAATCATATAAGCATTTTGTTTTAATTGTCTACCAAAATAAGCAATAAAATCTTCTTGCCTAACCATAAAGTTATCGAACTCATCTAAAAATTGGCTAGAAAACTTAGTAGGAGGGATTTCAGCTTTATCATATCTATAGAAAGAATTTACCTTTACTACCTGTGTCGGGTTATCAAGACCATGAGTTTCTTCAATAGGTGGAGGATTAAGATCATATGTTTCTTCAACAGGCGGTAAATTAAGACCATGTATTTCTTCAATAGGAGGTAAATTCTTAACATCTTCAGCTTTAATACCCTTTTCTTTCATAGATTTCTTTGCCTCTTGCATATCTTCAGGACTGAGAAATAGAACACCTCTCTCCTTCGGAGTTGGTTTAGGAATAGGCTCAAGAATTGGCTCATGAAGTGTCCAATTATTTTCATTTGTCAACATATTATTCAATAAAATTTCGGCTTCATCTGGTGTTCTTTCCCTGAAAACAGAACCAACACAACTATCCAGGTAATCTCTGGAAGCATCGGTTAGTCCATTATAAAAGATATCAAGTATTTCATTTTTCTTAAGAGGATGATCAGGCAAAGCATTAAGTAATTGGAGAAGCCTCCCCCAAGCTTGTGGGAGACTCTCTTCTTCAATTTGCACAAAATTATATATTTCCCTCAAAGCAGCTTGTTTCTTATGAGCAGGCAAATATTTAGCAGAGAAGTAATAAATCATATCCTGGGGACTACGCACACAACCAGGATCAAGAGAATTAAACCATATCTTAGCATCACCCTTTAATGAGAACGAAAATATTTTAAGGATATAAAGGTAGCGGGTTCTCTCATCATTAGTGAACAGGGTGGCTATATCATTGAATTTAGTAAGATGTGCCACAACGGTTTCAGATTCATAGCCATGAAAAGGATCAAATTCAACCAAAGTAATTATATCAAGATCAACAGAGAATTCATAATCCTTATCAGTAACACAGATAGGTGAAGTAGCGAAAGCAGGATCAGGTTTCATTCTAGCATTAAGAGATTGCTGATTCCATTTAGCCAATAGTTTCTTAACATCATATCTATCTTTGCAAGCAATGATTTCATTAGCAATCGCTTCATCCATAACATAGCCCTCAGGCACAACAGGCAATTCATATTTATTAGGGGAAGAGTCTTCATCATCACTTTCATAAATATTATCAATAATTTCATTCTCTCTAACCCTAGCAAGTTGTTCACCAAGAAATTCACCAAGTGGCACAGTAGTATCAAGCATAGAAGTAGTTTCATCATAAGTATCATGCATAGCAGAAGTGGCATCATCAATAACATGCAACATATCAGAATGAATAGCAGAAGCAGGTTTAGGTGTCGCAAGCTTACTCAAAACAGAAGGTGAATCAAGTGCAGAGCTGGATGGCAGTTCCTTACCTCCCCTCGTAGTTGAGGGATAAATTTTTGTCTCGGCGTCTTTCAAGTTCTTCATAGTGGCCAGCAGATATAAATACCAAGTGACTCAAAGAATAGAGCTATGCTCCCCGGCAACGGTGCCAGAAAATAGTCTTGATAGCCCACAAGTATAGGGGATCGCAACAGTTTTGGAGGGTAGAGTATTCAACCCAAATTTATTGATTCGACACAAGGGGAGCCAAAGAATATTCTAAAGTATTAGCAGTTGAGTTGTCAATTCAACCACACCTGGATAACTTAGTATCTGCAGCAAAGTATTTAGTAGCAAAATAGTATGATAGTAGTTGTAACGGTAACAAAGGTAACAGTAGCAAAAGTAATATTTTTGGTGTTTTGTAGTGATTGTAACAGTAGCAACGGAAAAGTAAATAAGCGGAGAACAATATATGGAAAGCTCGTAGGCATTGGATCGACGATGGAGAATTATGCCGGATGCGGTTCATCATGTAACAATCATAACATAGGGTGACACAGAACTAGCTCCAATTCATCAATGTAATGTAGGCATGTATCCCGAATATAGTCATACGTGCTTATGGAAAAGAACTTGCATGACATCTTTTGTCCTACCCTCCTGTGGCAGCGAGGTCCTAATGGAAACTAAGGGATATTAAGGCCTCCTTTTAATAGAGTACCGGACCAAAGCATTAACACACAGTGAATACATGAACTCCTCAAACTACGGTCATCACCGGGAGTGGTCCCGATTATTGTCACTTCGGGGTTGCGGGATCATAACACATAGTAGGTGACTATAGACTTGCAAGATAGGATCAAGAACTCACATATATTCATGAAAACATAATAGGTTGATCTAAATCATGGCACTCGGGCCCTAGTGACAAGCATTAAGCAAAGCAAAGTCATAGCAACATCAATCTCAGAACATAGTGGATACTAGGGATCAAACCCTAACAAAACTAACTCGATTACATGATAGATCTCATCCAACCCATCACCGTCCAGCAAGCCTACGATGGAATTACTCACGCACGGCGGTGAGCATCATGAAATTGGTGATGGAGGATGGTTGATGATGACGACGGCGACGAATCCCCCTCTCCGGAGCCCTGAACGGACTCCAGATTAGCCCTCCCGAGAGGTTTTAGGGCTTGGCGGCGGCTCTGTATCGTAAAACGCGATGAATCCTTCTCCTTGATTTTTTCCTCCCCGAAAGTGAATATATGGAGTTGGAGTTGAGGTCGGTGGAGTGTCAGGGGGCCCACGAGGTAGGGGGGCGTGCCCTAGGGGGGCAGGCGCGCCCTCCACCCTCGTGGACAGGGTGTGGGCCCCTGACGTGGATTTTTCTTCCGGTATTTTTCTTATTTTCCAAATAGATGTCCCGTGGAGTTTCAGGTCATTCCGAGAACTTTTGTTTCTGCACATAAATAACACCATGGAAAGTCTGCTGAAAACAGCGTTAGTCCGGGTTAGTTCCATTCAAATCATGCAAGTTAGAGTCCAAAACAAGGGCAAAATTGTTTGGAAAAGTAGATACGACGGAGACGTATCAACAGTCAGTTTTCGGCTTTCTCTACTGAGGTGCTCCTTTGGATAAACCAGGGCACAATCGCAGTAGTTCTCCCTTTACTACCTTAGCCTATATAGCGGAACGTAAGGTAGCAAGGATAGGAGCCAGGCAACCCAATTATTGACCAAAGACATGATTCGGAGCCAATGCATATAATGCTAAATTCGGGGTGCCGAACTATACTATAAAAAGTGTTCGGACTTTGTTGCCGTATTGTGGGGCGCCGGGGAGCCCCTGGCAAATATGAAATGTACCAAAGTGTACGGGTGCTAAAAGATAAGGAAAACAGAAATTAAACAGAGGTGACATCTGGGGCCCTTAAAATTGAGCTGCGAGCTGCTTCCATTATAATCGGGTTAATGCGTCAAAGCGCATTAATACAAAAGGTGCGAGAAGCAATCTGGCTATTTAACATGCGACCAAGGGCGAGCTGCGTGTGGGTCCTTATAATAGGTAGAGTGGTCGTTGAATTGACCTCTAGAGCTTCCCCTATACATCTTTGCTTCTTGCCATCCTAGTGTTTTTATCCTTCGACATGATCGGTAGTCGGGCCGTCGAAGAAGGCCTATGTAAAATAAACCTGGAATAGGAAAAAAGGAAATAGTGACAGTATATGTGTGTCCGGGATCGGTCGAGCCGAACTGTGGATCACAAGCTAGATGTGCCTCCATTGATGCCCATGGGATTTCTAGTGCATAATTATGCACGCGTGGTACGAACACCATTACCTGGTCAGGGCTTGGACGGAGGCCAAACTGCTAGTCGAGCTCTTGATGAGCCGAGCTGTCCTGTTGCAGTGTAGTCTGGAACCTCTTTACGATGTCCAGGGGCTCGGCAGCCAGATGACGGTTCTGCTTGAGAAGGCCGCTCTGTACTTTTGCTGCTAGGGCGGCGGTGTGCTCCTCTGTGCGGAGGGAGCGTTCCGTGTTTCCGTTGACCGTTATGACGCCACGTGGGCAGGGCATCTTAAGCTTAAGATAATCGTAGTGCGGTACCGCGTTGAGCCGGGCAAATGTCATCCGTCCGAGCAGTGCGTGATAACCACTGCGGAATGGAATGATGTCGAAGATTAACTCCTCGCTTCGGAAGTTGTCGGGGGGTCCAAAGACAACCTCTAGTGTGATTGAGCCCGTACAGCGGGCCTCTACGCCTGGTATGGCTCCTTTGAAGGTAGTCTTCGTTGGCTTGATCCTTGATGGGTTAATGCCCATTTTGCGCACTGTGTCTTGATAGAGCAGATTGAGGCTGCTTCCACCATCCATGATGACTCGCGTTAGGTGGAATCCGTCAATGATTGGGTCCAGGACTAGTGTGGCTGATCCGCCATGCCGGATACTGGTCGGATGATCCCAACGATCAAAAGTGATCGGGCATGATGACCATGGGTTGAATTTTGGGGCGACTGGCTCTATCGAGTAAACATCCCTTAGTGTGCGCTTGCGCTCCCTTTTGGGGATGTGTGTAGCATATATCACGTTCGCCGTTTTGACTTGAGGGGGGAACTTCTTCTGCCCCGCTGAGTTCGGTTGCCGGGGCTCTTCGTCATCCTCCTCACTTTGCGATCCCTTTTCCTTGTTCTCGGTGTTTAACTTGCCGGCCTGTTTAAACACCCAGCAATCCCTGTTGGTGTGATTGGCTGGTTTGTCTGGGGTGCCATGTATCTGGCACGGACGATCGAGTATGCGGTCCAAGCTGGATGGTCCCTGACCGCTCCTTTTATACGGCCTTTTCCGATGACCGGACTTGGAGCTGCTGAATCCGGCATTAACTGTAGTGTCATCGGTATTATCACCATTGCTTCGGCGCTTCTGTCTATTACGTTGGAGCTTGCCGTTGCTGTTTTTGACCTTGAAGGGGCCCGCCTCACTGGCTGTGTTTTTGCTATGAGCCAGCCAACTATCCTCACCCACGCAAAAGCGGGTCATGAGTGCCGTGAGGGCTGCCATAGATTTGGGCTTTTCTTGGCCGAGATGGCGAGAGAGCCATTCGTCATGGATGCTATGTTTAAAGGCCGCTAGGGCTTTGGCATCCGGACAGTCAATGATCTGGTTCTTTTTAGTTAGGAATCTGGTCCAGAATTTCCTGGCTGGCTCTCCAGGCTGTTGGACTATGTGACTTAAGTCGTCGGCGTCTGGTGGCCGGACGTATGTACCTTGGAAATTGTCAAGAAAAGCTTCTTCCAAGTCCTCCCAGCCGCCGATGGAATTTTCAGGTAGGCTGTTTAACCAGTGCCGGGCTGGCCCTTTGAGTTTTAGTGGAAGGTATTTCATAGCATGGAGGTCATCTCCGCGGGCCATGTGAATGTGGAGAATAAAATCCTCGATCCATACCGTGGGATCGGTTGTTCCGTCGTATGATTCAATATTGATGGGTTTGAACCCTTCGGGGAATTCATGGTCCATTACTTCGTCAGTGAAGTAGAGAGGGTTTGCGGCGCCTCTATATCTGGCTGCATTGCGCCGTAGCTCCAATGGAGTTCGCCTGCGGTTATCGGCTCGGGTGTGACTAGGTTTGTCACGCCCGAATAGGTAGCCATCATCACGTGTCGAGGGACGTCCTCGCGATCCATAAATCGGTCGGGCATGTCCTACTCTACTATCCAGGGTCTGCCGGAGGTCATATGTATGACCCCGAGCTGCTTCGTCTCTATTTTTACGAGGCGGTGGGGCAGGCTGCTGTTCGGCCTGAGTTGCCGCTCTATCCCGACCACGTGGTGGTTGGTCCGCCGCACTGTCCCTACCGCGTAGTGGTCGATCGGCCGCATTACGCGAGGGAGGTATGGGCTCCGGCGCCTCTTCATCGAACTGGGGTAGTAGCCTTCGCTTTGGGTAACTCTTGGCTGGGCGTCTGAGGCCGTATTCTTCGGCTGCCAGGACATCAGTCCATCTGTCGACGAGCAGATCTTGGTCAGCTTGAAGCTGCTGCTGTTTCTTTTTCAGGCTCCGTGCCATTGCTATTAGCTGGCGCTTGAAGCGCTCTTGCTCGAGAGGTTCCTCAGGCACGATGAAATCTTCGTTGCCGAGGCTTTCCTCATCCTCGGAGAGCGGACGGTAACTACCGTCCTCCGAGTCGTTGGGCCTGGCCTGTTCATCGGGGCTAGCTTCCCGTTTTCTTGCTCCTCCTGTTCGCATGTTACCTCAGCAAGTTCTTCATTGTTTTCGGCATCGTCCGGAGTATTATTTTCACCGGTGCCAGCATTGCTGTCTTTGGAACGACGTGACTTAGAGCGGCGCCGAGGACGCTGGCATTTTTGCTGTGTCTCAGGAGGTTTATTCTCGACTGGATTTTCTTTGTCATCGTCGTTGGTTGTTTTGGGTGTATCCACCATGTACACATCGTACGAAGAAGTGGCCGTCCAGCGTCCCGTATATGGCGGATTTTGGTCTTGCTCTTCCTTGGCATCGTCGTCCATACCGTCGATGTCTTCGGAGCCATAATCAAGCGTGTCGGTTAAACCCTCGACTGTGGCTATGAAGTGGGTGGCGGGTGGGAAGCAAGATTCTCCTTCATCAGCCCGTAGTTCGAACAGAACATAGTTCGGCTGTGAGTCCCCTGCCAAGGATAGGCTCTTTAATGAGTTTAGCACATCGCCCAAGGGCGAGTGCTGGAAGATGTCTGCGGCGCTGAACTCAAAGATTGATAAACGATCAGGTTCGGTATCCGTGGGCTCACATGGTTCGGAACTTACGCCCAGAGACGAGTCCGGAGTTCCGGTGACACAAATATTGTGTGAGGTTAAGTCCATGTGCGGCTCCAACGCCGGGGAATCTGTGGCCTCCGCGGTGGGGTTGAGCATCCAATCCTTGGACAGCGTTGTATGCTCCGGATCTAAGGCCAGAGCTCTTGCAGGAGCTATCCCCTGGATGTGGTTTGATGATAGATTGAAGTCATGTTCATCAAAGTGACCAGGAGTGGTTGCCGTAGTCTCGAACCCGGTGAAGATCAAATCTCCACGGACGTCCGCGACGTAGTTCAAGCTCCCAAATCTGACCTGATGGCCAGGGGCGTAGCTATCGATCTACTCTAGATGAACAAATGAGTTGGCCCGCAGTGCGAAGCCGACGAACATGAAGATCTGTCCGGGGAGGAAGGTTTCTCCTTGGCCAACGTCATTGTTGACGATTGAAGGGGCCATCGAACCTTTCGTCGACGGCACAGTGGAACTCTCAATGAAAGCACCAATGTCGGTGTCAAAACTGGCGGATCTCGGGTAGGGGGTCCCGAACTGTGCGTCTAAGGTCGATGGTAATAGGAGACAGGGGACACGATGTTTACCCAGGTTCGGGCCCTCTCTATGGAGGTAATACCCTACTTCCTGCTTGATTGATCTTGATGGATATGAGTATTACAAGAGTTGATCTACCACGAGATCGTAATGGCTAAACCCTAGAAGTCTAGCCTGTATCACTATGGTAATGAGTATATGTCCCTTTCCGGACTAAGTCCTCCAGTTTATATAGACACCGGGAGGATCTAGGGTTAGACAAGGTCGGTTACAAAGAGAGCAATCTACATATTCGGCCGCCAAGCTTGCCTTCCACGCTAAGGAGAGTCTCATCCGGACACGGGTGCAATCTTCGGTCTTCGTATCTTCACAGCCCATCAGTCCGTTCCATGGCTAACAGGCCGGACGCCCGATGACCCCTTAGTCCCGGACTCCCTAAGTTGGCGTGGCCAGTTGAGACAGAGCTCGAATTTTGGCTAGATTTGCTTCAATTCCTCTATTGGAAACGATGAAGCCCAGCAGCTTTCCAGCGGGGACGCCGAAAACACATTTTTCCGGATTGAGCTTAATGCCATACGCGTGGAGGTTGTCAAATGTGAGACGTAAATCGTCTATTAGTGTTTCGACGTGCCTAGTTTTGATGACGACGTCGTCCACATAAGCTTCAACTGTTTTGCCGATCTGTTTCTCCAGGCATGTTTGAATCATGCGTTGGTATGTGGCGCCGACGTTCTTGAGCCCGAAGGGCATGGTGTTGAAGCAGAATGGCCCATATGGGGTAATAAATGCCGTTGCAGCTTGATCGGACTCCTTCATTTTGATTTGATGGTATCCGGAATATGCATCAAGGAAACACAGTGAGTCGTGTCCTGCGGTAGCATTGATGATTTGATCAACGCGGGGGAGGGGGAAGGGATCCTTGGGGCAAGCCTTATTGAGGTCTTTAAAGTCGACGCACAGGCGCTAGGATTTGTCCTTCTTTGGTACCATCACCAGGTTTGCCAGCCAGTCCGGATGTTTTATTTCTCTGATGAATCTGGCCTCGATTAGCTTGGCCAGCTCCTCCCCCATAGCTTGGCGTTTGGGTTCGGAAAAGCGCCACAGTGCTTGTTTGACTGGTTTGTATTCTTTAGTATATTGAGGCTATGTCCAGCCCGCTCGCGTGGGATTCCGGGCATGTCAGAAGGGTGCCAGGTGAATATATCCCAGTTTTCACGAAGGAAATCCCGTAGTGCGGCGTCAACCGCGGGGTCTAGTTGTACTCCAATGGATGCTGTCTTCTTGGAGTCCGTTGGGTGGAACTGGAATTTGACTATTTCTTCTGCCGGTTTGAAGGAGGTGGATTTGGGTCGTTTTTCTAAGATCACATCGTCCCTGTCCACCGTAGAGCGCAGTGCGGTTAATTCTTCGGCCGCGAGGGCTTCAGATAATGCCTCAAGGGCCAGGGATGCGGTTTTGTTTTCGGCGCGGAGTGCTATGTCCGGATCACTGACAAGAGTGATTATGCCGTTTGGTCCGGGCATTTTGAGCTTCATGTACCCGTAATGAGGTATAGCTTGGAAGCGTGTAAAAGCGTCTCGCCCCAACAGGGCGTGGTATACGCTGCTGAAAGGAGCCACTTGGAAGGTGATTTCTTCAGACCGATAATTCTCCGGCGTGCCGAATACCACGTCAAGTGTGATTTTTCCCGCACACCGCGCCTCCCGACTGGGAATGATTCCTCAGAAGGTCGTGCTGCTTTGCTCGATGCGGATTCTGTTTACTTCCATCTTGTGGAGTGTATCCTCATATATGAGGTTTAGTCCGCCGCCGCCATCCATGAGGACCTTGGTGAGTCGAAAGCCGTCCACGATGGGACTGAGGACTAATGCGGCTGGTGCTCGGACTGTCCTGTATTTTGGTTCGTCACCGGCATTAAAGGTTATAGCCGTGTCGTTCCAAGGGTTTATCGCGGCGATTTGACAGAGTTCGGCGAGGTCGCGTAGTGCCCTTTTGCGCTTATTGTTTGAGGCGAATGTCTCAAAGACCGTCAATACTCTGGGGTCGTTGTCTTCTGGAGGGCGTTGCTCTGGGGTGTTTTTGGTAAGGATGTCCTCGCCGCTCTTGGCTACCTGCCGGAGTATCCAACATGCTCTAAGGCTATGGGTTGGTATGGTGTCCGGTGTTGTGTGTATTTTGCATGGGCCGTCGAGCCATCCCTCCAGGACGGTTCCATGCCGCATAATGGGTTTATATTTCTTGGCTATTGGACTGGGCGCGTCGCGGGGATGTGCCCTTTTCGCCTGGACCAGCGGTTGAGTTGGGACCAATGGTGCCCAACAAGCTGTCTGATCCTTCCATGCGCTTTCCATTGCGCTGTACTTCTGTACGATAGTTGCCAAGTTAGCGAAGTGTAGTATGCGGCGACGATTAATGGCGTTGAGGATTCCTTCGTTCGTGCAATTGTTGCAGAATGCTGATATCGCGTCCTCGTCGCGGCAATCTTTAACCTTGTCCTTGACAAGGAGGAATCTGGCCTAGAAGTGGTGGACCGTTTCCTGAGACTGCTGTTGTATGCTCATGAGAGTGCTTATGTCTAGGTGGGTGGGTGGAATTGGATCCGGACCCTGACCCGATCGATGATCCAGTGACTGAAGGTTTTCCAGACTTAACAATCCGGGCCCCGGAGTATCCTCTGGTTGCTTATGCCCGCCATCCGATCCAATGTTCGGAAGGCCGGTCACCTCCTTTTGCTGATGGTTATACGGCTCTGCGGGGTCGGCGATCCGGACATAGTCCATCTTCAGCATAGGGGAGGAGTCGCTGTCTTCCTCCTCGACTACCGCTATCTGGTGGGTGACCGGTGGAGATTTGATTTCTCTTTGGTCGGGTTTGAGCCCGATCCGAGCATAATCTGTGGCGATTCCCAGGGCGGCGATACGATCAAGGAGCTCGTTTAAAGACGAAAACTCCACCGGATCCATCTACCTGGAGTGTTTGGGGTCGATAAGAAGAGGATTTTCGATGGCCCGAGAGGTCATCGTCGGCTTAACGGCCGAATGGGCGGTCATGGTAAAGCCACCCAACCGGAGGGTTTGGCCTGGTCCAGTTCTCCTCCGGTGGTGATATTGTCTTTAAGGACGAGGCGAGTCATTGATCCTGTCGTCGACGACACAGTGGAACTCTCAATGAAAGCACTAATGTCGGTGTCAAAACCGGCGGATCTCGGGTAGGGGGTCCCGAACTATGCGTCTAAGGTCGATGGTAACAGGAGACAGGGGACACGATGTTTACCCAGGTTTGGGCCCTCTCTATGGAGGTAATACCCTACTTCCTGCTTGATTGATCTTGATGGATATGAGTATTACAAGAATTGATCTACCATGAGATCATAATGGCTAAACCCTAGAAGTCTAGCCTGTATGAATATGGTAATGAGTATATCCTTCTGGACTAAGTCCTCCGGTTTATATAGACACCGGGAGGATCTAGGGTTACACAAGGTCGGTTACAAAGAAAGGAATCTACATATTCGATCGCCAAGCTTGCCTTCCATGCCAAGGAGAGTCCCATCCGGACACGGGTGAAGTCTTCGGTCTTCGTATCTTCACAACCCATCAGTCCGGCCCATGGCTAACAGGCCGGACGCCCGAGGACCCCTTAATCCAGGACTCCCTCAATGATCTATAGAGACAATAGTGTCTAATCAAACTTAGCCAAAATACATATTGACAGAATACTAAAGCAGTTTAGTATGTAAATGTCAAGCAGAGTTTCTTGTCAATGTCACATGGAAGGAGTTTGTATCATGAAATACTGATGAGTGAAATATGATTTCAACCACACTTGTATTCCATGGTATGTAAACAACTAGATATTTCCAATACTCCAAGTTAGTTATAAGTAAAAGTCACTAGTATGGTCAAATTGTTGATCATAGGACAACAATGAAAATTGTCGTTAAGATTAACAACATGTTTCTCACACACGGAGAAAATGAAGAGATTGTTGTAAGGAGATACATCAATGAAGGCTAGTTGTAAGTAGTACATCGGTAAAATCTTCATCTATGCTCCAAGTGTTTTTTCGATTTCAAATTAAAAGTGATTTATGGTGGCAAAGTAAGTGGGAATTGGTCCAAAAGTTACTGTGGTGAATTCTATAACAGAAGGTTAATTATATTATTGCTTTAGAAGCAAAAATGAAGGGTGATGGATCGAAAGTTCATTCATGAGCTTGGTATGGTTTCTAGATGATTGTATCATGGGAACACTATTCTTAATAGTGGTTCCATAACTCAGTCTAAGGAATCAAAGGATCTACCAGTGATTCAATATATATACAAAGCCGGTTGCACACAAATTATATATTTTGTGAAAGCATTATAGATGCATAGAAATGCAAATGATACACGCGGATCTGAAGTTGTCAGATTCGATAGGACGAAGTCTATACCACAAGAAAAGCATGGACTGACACCGGATTGCCATTGGTGTAAAAGTTAAAAGTGCTGACTAGATTATTGACTCTAGTGCAAGTGGGAGACTGTTGGAAATATGCCCTAGAGGCAATGATATTGTATTATTATATTTCCGTTATTCATAGTTAAGAGTTTATATTCCATGATATAACTACTATGATCCTGGAATATGGGATTCAGTGGAAAACTCATATGCATGCGTGGAATGATAAACAGTAAACAATAGGTTCCCGGTCTCGCCTCTAAGACTGGCTCAAGTATTGTTGGTGACAATGTTTTCTGGATCTTAGGATATCGTTAAGTGTAATGATAGTCCTAAAACAATATTGTGGGTATGACGTTAGAAGAACGATCATCTTGAATCGACCCAATACTTGTCTGTTATACTATGTGACCATATCGTCTGAAATCATCTGTTATAACATGGAGTGTTTGTGTTTAAGTTCCTTAGACCATAAGAGTGTCTCGGTCACTTCCTACCGGACGGTGGGTTTTGGGGTTGCTCAAAAGTCATTTGTAACAAGGTGATCATAACGACAACTTTCAGGCTCACCGGAAAGTTTGACAAGTGAACGAACAACTCGAGAGTGGAATTTGCTCCTCTGACGATGGAGAGATATTCTTAGGGCCCTCTTGGTGTGAAGGAATCCATCATCGTCTGGCCAGACATAGGTGACTACATCATGGGGATGCCGGAACACGTCAACGAGAAAGAAGAACAAAACCGGTAACACGAGGAACGGTATAGTGAGCATGGTGATGACTGAAGAGGATACCGATGCACACCGGGTTTTTAAAGTATCGTGAAGCAAAGGGAACATCGCATGATAACCAAAGGTTCACTCGAATATCATTCGTGTAATCATAGGGACCGATATGGATGTCCACGGTTCCGCTATCGGTCATTGAATGAAGGGGTTTCATTCATGTATATGGTTTATCGAACCTACGGGGTCTCAAGCCGAAGGTAATCATGATCTGCTGAGTGTTAGTGGGACGGTAGTGATGAGAATATATTTTTGTAATTGTTTCATTAATATCTGAAACAGTTCTGAGAGGTTCCGGAAGCGTTTCGGGGTCACCGGAAGTGTTTAAGTGAATATCGGGTAATACCGGGTGTTACCGATTAATTATATATAGGTGGAAAATGTTTCTGGGGATGTTAAATTATATATATAATGGTCTGAAATTGTTTAGAACATTTTATATTTAATTAAAATATCAACGGGCCTAAAAAGACCAAGAGGTGGAAGGTAACTTGGGCCACAAGGGCCCGAGTGGAAGTGGCGCCCCAACCTTTCCTAGTGGGGGGGGGGGGATCCTACTCTGGGAGGGAGTAGGACTCCCCCCCAAGGCTGGCGCACCAAGGGGGCTCCTTCCCCCTTGGTGGCTGCCCTCTCCCTCCCCTCTAACCTATATATACTAGAGGATTTCCACCCTATGGAGATACAAGGTTTGGAGCATCCTCTAGTTGATCTAGTTCTAGTTCTTGTTGGTCCTAGTTGACTAATTAGAGCTAGCCCTAGCCACCTCTAATCCTCATAATTAGAAGCCCTGTGTGGTTGTTATCCCCTCCCTCTGATTCTCCGGCGATGATTAGCTCTGGACGGTGAAGCGCTGCCGGATCGTGAAGACCGTACGCTTGCAACCAAGTAGAGAGGCCGTGCTTCCGATCTTCCGTTTGAGGGATCGTTCGTGAGGGGTTCGCGGGATCGTCATCGATGTTAGAGGGACTTCAAGTATGATATACACTGACTCGTCTACTTCTGCTGCACTCTCGGAGTCGGTAATGATCATTGATCACAACCCGTTATGCATCTTCATATTGTTCCTGAGTGATTGTCGGGCGAATTGTTTTGTTTTCTACTATGTTTCCCAACAATGGCATCATGAGCAGGTTTATGAGTAGATGCAGGTTGCGATCTAGATCACATATGATATGTGAGGGTTGATGTTCTTTCTATGCTTCCCACGAGTGTTGCTTCGGTTCAGTTCATCGGCAGAATGATGTAGTTTTGCTACAAGGTTCTGCAATCGATCGGGTTTGACTATCGACGATCTGCTAACAGTTCCTTGGGCTACATCATAGTCGGGAATAGTGAACCGTCATGTACAAAAGAGGGTGCCGAAGATGAATGATCTTCTACGGGGTCACGCGTATTGACAAAGTTTAGTGTGGGGGATGAGAATTTTAATTAAGTCTCCCTTTCACGCACCCCGAAACTTAATCTAGCATCAAGAATATCGCCTTGTTGTGCTTGTGTAGGTAGCTAGGTTTATCAGGAAACCCTAGAAACCACATAACCAAATTTTGCCAAACCGATTAGAGGACGTCTAACTTGGTTTTACAGGGTTTGCATATGATGTGGTATAGCCTTTGTCATGATAATGAGTTTATGTATGAGATGGTTATATGTTGTAATGTTAAGTGGCCTGCGCGTCATGGCATGATGGCTGGAGCCACGAGGTTGCCACCTTAATGTAAATATCGTAGAGATAGGTTACAGGTAATGGTGGAAATTGTACATGGAGGACCCCGACGAGGAGAAGGTGTACCAAGGCGTGGGACGAGGAGCTATAATTTCGTCCACGGCGGAATTTCAGATTTTGGTGCCATGACAACGTTTTCTAAAATGGTAGCCATGGCAACATTTTCTGAGATTGCCGCGACAACAACGTTTTTGAAACGGTTGTCAGAACAACAAAATATTGGTTGTCACGTCGCTTCAACTGGAGAATGAAGATGATCACAGAGAACTCCCAGCGCCCAGGGCTATACCGTATCATGCTATTATGAATTACCTGAGATGTTTATCCCTTTGTTGTTTGTACCCTTTGATTGCGCAGTAGTCAATTATTAGGGTGATCTCTCATAGTAAATATCGAGTTAAAAGGTGCTCTTCCCAGTGTTGCAACCGTCTATAACAGGTTTCGTTTTGGAGTGGGTCATGTCCACATGAGCACAAACGGGACGCGAGGTGTAAGACAGGGATGGTTAGACCGTGCTTGCAGATAGCACTTGGTTTTCTTGAAGTTCTGGCAGAGAGCTCGAAGCATAAAGCATCGAAAGATGAACAAGAGTCATATGGAGAAGTTTGCCCACCGGTCGAAATTCTCGTCATCAGTGATGTCCACATCAATGGCTGAGAACTAGGCTTGAATCTTGAGTCACTCACTATCAATTATGAGAGATATTGATTTGAGTGGGAGCACAATTATGTATTAATTAAGTTTAATAACTAGTGCAAATTAATTATGAACAATGTCTATGTGTAGTTTGCATTATAGTTGTAGAATAATGGCTCACTATTCCACCTTTGTTGTTGAAATTGACTGACTGTTATTTATATGGTTGAAATTTTATGTTTGGGAGGATTGTCCTCTAAAAGTGCCAAGAAGGATTTTGTCCTACTGCATGTTTACAATACTCTCTCATTGATGCTATGGATGACGAGACTCACGTCCTTCGATCCAAAAGTTAGAATTGCATTACAGCCTACTTGCTTCTAAGAAACCGAACTTCAAAATGTTTGGGATAGTTATGTGATATTCTTGGACCTAAAAATTGTTTTCAGAAACAAACAAAGGATAAAAGATATGAGATATCTAAAGAAGTGTTTTGTTTGCAAATTCAAGTGAAGTGTTCAACTATGTTTAAGACACAAATGCGTAAGATCCGTAAGAAAGCCAGTCATGTGTTGACGGTGAAGTAGAGAAAGAACAAAACCAAAGGATGTAATGAGACTTACACGCCTAGGGAAGTTCGGGGAAAACAACACTCTTAAAGTTGTTGTTTCTTCTGAGAGTAAGAGAAATATTGAAGTAAAACTATAAGAAATAAAAGGCAAAAAGAAAAGAAGACTGGAATGTCCAGCTCAGGTATGAATGTCATACAAGTTATGAGATGCAGAGGTGGTTGGTCAAGTATAATGTAATTCTTGGGAAAAATTGATTAATTTGTTGATCACTGATTCTTCAGTATTGTGGGTAAAAGGTTAATCACAAGGATATCGACTCGATTGCATATTATTGCAAATCGTTGCAAGAAACTTCGAACAGCCTAAATGACCAACAAATAATGAGGTTAAAATATTTTGATGGATTGCAAATGGCCACAGTATTTCAATCAATGTATTTCCTCTGTATTTATTATTATTATTATTATTATTATTATTATTCATTTTAGAGTTTTTATACACTCTAGCCCATTGCATAGAAGTTGCAAGGAGGTTCTTCATGATAGAACCATAGTTGTTTGATGTTATGAAGAAGGTATTCCATGACAGAACAATAGTTGTTCAATGTTTTGAACAAGAGGGCACACTTTTGTTGCGAATAAGATGTATGTTATATTGATAATAACATTGAATATCCATAAAACTGACGCTAAATGTTGTAAGACTAATACCACATATGTGTGGCACTGCATTTAGTCACATTGGAAAAACTAGCATGGAGAATTTCATAGTGATGAATTTTGAAGTCATCTGATTGAGAATCATGTGACACTTGCAAGTTTTTTCCAATTAGTGAAGTAAACTAAAATACTGTTCACGGGCCATAGCGAACGAGCAACAAAATAATTGGCAATATGCATATCGATGTGTGTAATCCAATAAGTATTGTTGCAAGCAGTGGATTTATCTATCTTCAAGGATGACTCATGTAGATATTTATATTTACTAATTGAGACATAAAGCTGGATCTCTTGAAGTGTTTCAAAAGGTTTTCAGAATGAAGTAGAAATTAATGTAACAACAAAATTATGTTTCTACAATTGGATTGGAGAGAAGAATATTTGAGTTACAAATTAGCGAATGTCTGATGAGCTATAAAAGAATTTTATAGCTTGCACCTCCTAGAAAGACTACTGATTGTAGATTGTTTTAAGTAGATGCAATCAAACTATGTATGACATGGTGAGATCAAAGATGAAATTAATTATTTCGCCAATATACTTTCAAAGTGATGCTTTAGAGACTGTGGCTTTCACACTGAAAAGGAGCGCCATCAAATTGATTGAAATAAGTACTACTTTGTAGGTTATATAGTTGGGTATTCCTCTATGACTACGCCAAGGCAAAGTGTTGTAATAGAGTGCGGAAGTTTTGAAGAAAATGTTTTCTACAAAAGAGCGAGTGGGAGGATAGTGCAACTCAACAAGATTGCGGAATCTTCGTAATCAGCTCAAAGAAAAGAAACACTGGAAGTAATTCTAGAATTTCTTACTTGGACTGATACAAAAACCTCTGCATGAGATATAGAGACTACGGTTGAACTTGCAACTGAACTATATAGGTTGGGAAAATTCATGCAGACCATTGTGGTATGCAAACGAAATATTGTTGGGCAAACAATGAACCTATAATTCATAGAGAAGCATTGATGGGTCCTGACTCTGATAATTGGCTATATGCCAACATAAATCCGGGATAGTATCCATTCACAAGCTTAGAACTTGATGAACCCTTCGAAAGACTTAGAGTCTAAAGAATAGTAATGGATCTATAAACCGACAAAGATAAAAATGTTTTATAATGCTTGATTTGTTACCAATAGTTTATGACAAGATCAAAAGATTGACTATGACGAGATTGTCTCATCATAGCAATTCTTAAAGTCAGTTCGGGTTAAACTAGAAATTACTGAATATTTCAATGATGAGATAAAACAGATGGATGTCAAAATGATTCCCATGAGATGGAAATAGAACCAAGGTTGTATGTTTGATACAATCCAAGGTAATTTTGTTGATCCAAAGGATACTAGTAAGTATGCAAACTTCAAGAGATCCTATAATGATCTAAAGCAAGCATAGTGGAGTTGGAATCTTCGTACTGATGAAATGGTCAAATAAATTAATTTCATCGAGTAAAGCAAAGATGCTTGTATTTACAGGAAAGTAATTGGGAGCATGATAATATTTCTAAACACTATATGTACATGACATATTGTTGATTGGAAGTTATGTAAATTTCTTGACACGGATTTAGACTTTATTGAAACTAGTTTTCAGTAAAATACTTAGGCAATGAATAGTCTTGGTATTAGACATAATGATCTATAGAGATAATAGTGTCTAATCAGACTTGGCCAAAATACATATTGACAGAATACTAAAGCAGATTAGTATGTAAAATGTCAACAAGAGTTTCTTGTCAATGTCACATGGAAGGAGTCGGTATCCTAAAATACTAATGAGCAAAATATGATTTCAACCACACTTGTATTCCATGGTATGTAAACAACTAGATATTTCAAATACTCCAAGTTAGTTATAAGTAAAAGTTACTAGTATGGTCAAATTGTTGATCATAGGACAACAATGAAAATTGTCGTTAAGTGTCGGGGGAAATGACACCTATGGGATTGCTGTGAATCCCTTCTACGGTTGGCGGGGCATGGAGCTGCGCAAAGAGCAGGTCTACCAATCAGCGCGAGGGGATTTTTACCCAGGTTCGGGCCACAAACGATGCGTAAAACCCTAGTCCTGCTTCTGTGTATATTTGGTGTTCTTGAGCTCTTGCACTAGCTGCGGTGCATGCCCAGTCCAAAAAAGTCCGAATCCTTCCACAGTACGCCTCGGGCCTCCTTTTATATGTCAAAGGGGTCGCCACAGTGGCACACAGGAGGTGGAAAGTATATATAGTGTACAAGTTTATCGCCTGGCACCGTAGGACAAATGCATTTAATGCGCAGCCTATGTGCCCTCTTGCTTTATCGGGGGCGGCAACAAAGCTCGTCCCGTCCATCGCCGCCTCGCCCTGCTTTGACGCGCGTCCAGGCTGACGAGGCATGCAGTGCCATGCTGGCTGGCTGGTTGCTGTGCTGGTGCGGTGACAGGGTCTTCACGAAGATTTGCATGCCACCACGCAGGTGCTTGACTAGTTGGCCTAGAAGCTGCATGCTGCCATGCAAGCGCTTGCCTAGTTGGCGGGCTGGTTGCCGCGTCAGAATGGCCACAGGGCAGCGAAACGTTGGTGGGTGCGGGCCTAGCCATGGCCCTGCAGATGTCCCCGGCAAGGGTCTTGCCAGGGTCTCGCGGGCGTCCCCGGCTAGGATCTTGCCGGGGGTCTTCGGCCATTCCCGGCAAGAATCTTGCCGGGGGTCTTCGTCTGTCCCCGGCAAGGATTTTGCCGGGGGTCTTTGTCTTATAGTTCTTATCTAGACTTGCAGGCCTTTGGTCTTCACAAAGATCTGCATGCCACCACGCGGGCGCCCCTGAGTCTTGGTCTTGACGTTGTCAATGGTGTCAGAGCTCTCAGGCTCAAGGGTGGCGGCCTCACTGGTGTGGGGAAAGTCACCCCGGCAAGGCTCTTGCCGGGGCTATGTAGGCCCGCCCCGGCAAGGGTCTTGCCGGGGGGAGCCCATCTTGCCCCTTTGCTCTTCATGCCTCTGGCTTGAGTGCTACCTTGGCAGTTTTGTACCTTTGCTTCTTCTGCCTCACCAAGCACGGTCGCAGGTGAGGCTACGACTGCCCGCGCACAAGTAAAGGGGTACATAAAGGCCCCTACTTTTGTACACCGACAGGAGCCCCCGGGCCCATGCCACACATAAGCGTGAAGCGTTGTTGGGCCAGGCCCAGAACGGTGCGTGGGTATGCGTGGTAGAGTTTCAACCGTGGTAATTTCTTCGCCAGTTGCGCTTCCCAGCGATTCACATTGAGTGCGTGACGTGGGGGTCATGCATGGAACGGTCGTAGAATGCTTGCGTCACCCTGCAGTGAATAGTAAAGAGGCGGCACGTGCCTTCCCCATAAAAAATAGGAAGCCACAGGGGCGCGGCTCATTTACAAAGTGGACTCGGGTCACTGCTTTAACGGCGCCTGCGCCCCACGATCACAGGGCGGGAAACGGTCGTCCCACTTGTCTTCTTAATTCCGGCCCGCCCGCCACATGTCTCCCATGCCTTAGGGAGGGTAGGTGGAGGATACGGAGGGCACGTGCCTTAACGCCGAGGCGGGAAGCTGGGCGTTGCTGATTGGAGCAGCGGGTCGGTCCTGATTCCCTGCGCCTCCAGCAGCCGGATTGGTCGAGTGGGGGCCGCCCTTAGGTTGGGGGGGGGGGCGAGCCCCGGCCCTGCCCCTCTATAAAAAGGGGAGAGGGACAATATCCTTCCGCATTCATCTCCTTCCTGCTTGGCTCCTTCCTTCCACTCGCCATGGTGAGAGGGCGCACCGGCACTCCAATGGCGGCGACGAGGGCTTCTGCTCGACAACGTGTCCCCCCTCCTCCAGAGCTCACGGTGCTGGAGCCCGCTGTGAGAGGAAGAGGGAGGGGTGAGGCCGAGGCCGCCGTGGCGCTCGGGGGAGAGGAGGACGGGGCGGCGCACCAGCCGCGCTTCCACCAGCGGCTCCCCCCCAATGGAGGGCCACGTCGGAGACCAGCCCCGCGAGTTCTTCATCAGGCTATACAAGCCAGTGTGCGGTCACCTCCGCCTCCCCACCCCGTTCGCTCGGGAAATGGAGCTCAACCCACCACAGGCCCTGAGGCTGCACATGAGGGGCTGCGGGAATGGCGGCATGCGGGTCGGCGTCGACTTCCCCGCCCCTCACGTCATGTATCTCCTCCGTGGGTGGAAGACCTTTGCCCGTGCCCATAGCCTGTCGGAGGGGCACGTTCTCCAGTTCAAATTAATGGAGAACGGCCTGCTCTCCGTCAAGGTCTTCGCACACTTGGGAACCCACTTAGGGTGCTGCGCGGAGAGCTCCAACGACAACGAAACTTCCTCCTCGGGCGATAGTGACGAGGAGGGCAGCGACAGCGACGACGAGGGTAGCGGGCGGGAGGACGCCGATTCCGACTCCGGCTGACCATCGGTGGCAGCACCGTCATCTGCATCGCCCTCCTCCCTCGGCCACACGCCTTGCCGAGGGTCATCCCCGCCATGCTCTCCATCGGCGCGTTCCTCGTTGCCCCTTCTTTGCCTTCACCTGCCGCACCTGGGAGGAAAGGGGCAAGAACGGAGATGGCGAGGCATTTATCTTTCTTTTAGCTTGTAGGCACTTGCCAAATCTTAATTTATAAACAATGTAATCTCTTGAGCCCATGCCCATGTCCCGTAACATTCGTACTTGTATGAGCATGTCAATGAAAAAGACCAGCCTTGCCGGGAACCCGTGCATGTATACGTCCATGCAGAGGCGAAATGCCTCCTTAATGCAAATAAAAAGTCCTCCCGGCAAGCTATCCTACCGGTGCCCTATGTGCCTGCCGAAGAATTACATCTGCCAGGTTACAGACAAAGGGTCCAGCCCCTCGTCAATCTCCTTTTAGCAAGGGCTACTACGACCATTCCAACCGAAGCAGCGTTTGGGCTAGGGATGGGAGCACCTGAGTTTAAAAGAGAGTGGCGAGGTTTTCTAATGCACAAGTCACACGTTATGAACACGAATGGGCAAGAGGTAAACTTTATGTGTTTGGTTTGCCGGGGATCGCCGTGCCGGGCAGTCTTCCCAACTTCTTGCCAGAGCCGGGTCCGGGTCGAGTGTCCTTGCAGAGGATGGAAAGAAGAGAGGGCAGGAGCATGGAACCTTGGTGGTCCATTAACACCTGTTGGAATCAGAAAGCAGTACAATATCCTGGACAAGCATGTATATACGTATACACATAAACATGGAAATCAACGGGAAACTATACATACTAAAGGGTTTTCTTTCCCTGACCGCTCACAGGGTTTGCGCCTGGCTTTGTACATAGGGTTACATGCCTTGCCGGCAAGGATAGTACAAAAGGGGGTTGTCAGGGCTCCCGGCAACCGCGCCTTAGGGGTAAAACTTGCGAAGATG
Organism: Triticum aestivum; assembly: GCF_018294505.1. Taxonomy (NCBI): domain Eukaryota; kingdom Viridiplantae; phylum Streptophyta; class Magnoliopsida; order Poales; family Poaceae; genus Triticum; species Triticum aestivum. The sequence continues at coordinate 189,469,129 of NC_057799.1, forward strand.
TTCGATATTCCAGGAATTGCTCACCGGAATGCCATCCTCGGTCTCCAGGCAGATTGCGCCGGGCCTGGTGACTCGTATTACCCGATAAGGGCCTTCCCACTTTGGCGTCAACTTGTTTGAACTCTTGGTGGATTGGATTCGCCAAAGAACAAGGTCGCCTTCCTCAAGGCTTCGGGCGTGAACCTTGCGGCTATGGTAGCGACGCAAGGCTTGCTAGTAGCGAGCGGCTCGCACAGCAGCCTGAAGACGATCTTCCTCAAGGAGCTTTGCATCACCTTGGCGCAACTTCTCTTGCTCAAGCTCATCATAAGCGAGCACTCGAGGTGACCCATATATGAGTTCCGTGGGGAGAACTGCTTCTGCCCCGTATACTAGGGCAAAGGGTGTCTGGCCAGTGGCTCAATTTGGTGTCGTTCTGATCGACCAAAGAACCGTTGGCAACTCATCAATCCAGCGCCTTCCGCACTTGTGTAGCCTGTCAAAAGTTCTGGTCTTGAGGCCTCGCAACACTTCCGCATTCACCCTCTCAGCCTGGCCGTTACTTCTGGGATGAGCAACAGAAGCAAAACAAACCTTGCCACCGAGGTCTTGAATGTACTGCATGAAGGTGCGGCTCATGAACTGCGTGCCGTTGTCGGTGATGACTCTATTCGGCACACCAAAACGGCAGACTAGTCCCTTGAAGAACTTGACGGCTGATTGTGTTGTCACCTTTCTCACCGGTTCCACCTCCGGCCACTTTGTGAACTTGTCGATCGCGACGTACAAGTACTCAAAGCCGCCGATAGCACAGGGGAAGGGCCCCAATATGTCGAGCCCCCCAGATTGAAAATGGCCAGGAAAGAGGGATTGTCTGAAGAGCTTGGGCTGGCCGATGAAGCTTCTTTGAATGGAACTGGCACGCTTCACACTTGGTTACTAGTGCAGTCGCATCCTGGAGAGCGGTGGGCCAGAAGAAGCCTTGCCGGAACACTTTGCCGGCAAGGGCTCTTGACCCTATGTGGGAGCCTCACATGCCTCCATGTATCTCTGCCAATAGCTTTAGTCCGTCCTCCTGAGGAATGCACTTCAATTTCACAAACTGGTACAGGCTGGACCAACGGGCTACTTTCTCTGCCTCTTCCTGTTCCTCAGGAAGCTCCCCTGTTTGGAGGAAACGGACGGTGCGATGCGCCCATGCCGGAGCCTGAGGCTCGACGGCAAGGACTAAAGGCCCATCTTCGACCGTAGGGGCAACTGCCTCTACGGTCAGGGCTTGGGGCCCTGCCGGAGGTTGCTGCTCCCTGGCAAGATTGGGGCATCCGGCAACTTCCTTGTCGGCGGCTCCTGGGAGCTCAGCGGGAAAGTACTTGCCAGGGTCTTCCTTCCTTCGCTTGTTCTGTCCTGCTGATGGCTCAACGGATGGCTGGGTTAATTGAAGCACAAAGGTACCTAGTTCCATAGGCAACTTGAGGTCAGTGCGTTTCGACAAGTCGTCGGCAATGCTGTTCTTTGCTCAGGGAACATGCTCTGCCTGTAGACCGTCAAAACGCTCCTCCAATTTCCTCACTTCATCCACATAGGCCTCCATCAACAGGCGCTGGTAATCCTTGTTAACTTCCTTTACGACGAGCTGCGAATCACCCCTGATGACGAGCTTCCTGATTCCGAGGTCTGCCGCGATCCTCAGACCAGCAAGCAATCCCTCGTACTCTGCGGTGTTGTTCGTTGATTTTTCCCGGGAAAGTGCATCTGGACTACGTACTTGAGGCGCTCTCTGGTGGGTGCGATGAGGAGTACGCCAGCACTAGCACCTTGCAACGAGAAGGCCCCATCAAAGTACATAATCCAATCATGGCTCGTCTCCTTGCCGGGAAGGGTGGTCTCTTGGATTTCTTCGTCGGGCGTTGAGGTCCATTCTGCTATGAACTCTGCCAAGGCTCGACTCTTGATTGTTGAAGTACTTTCAAACTTGAGGCCAAAGCTTGACAGTTCCAACGCCCACTCCATAATCCTCCCGGTTGCATCCGGGTTGTGCAAGATTCATTGTAAAGGGAGGCGGGTGACGACCGTGATCTCATGTGCTTGGAAATAGTGACGCTGCTTTCTTGAGGCCATAAGGAGGCCGAAAAGTAGCTTTTGTATATGATACATCTCCAACGTATCTATAATTTTTTATTGTTCCATGCTATTATATTATCAACCTTGGATGTTTTATATGCATTAATATGCTATTTTATATGATTTGTGGGACTAACCTATTAACCTAGAGCCCAGTGCTAGTTTCTGTTTTTTCCTTGTTTTTGAGTATCGTAGAAAAGGAAAACCAAATGGAGTCCAATCGAGCTAAAATTTGACGGAGATCATTTTTGGACCAGAAGAAGCCCACAGAGTACTAGAGGTGGGCCAGAAGAGTCCCGAGGCCACCATGAGGGTGGGGGGCGCGCCCCCCTACCTCGTGGCCGCCTCGGAGACCCCCCTGACTTGTTCCCGACGCCAAAACCACTTATATATACAGAAACCCCCAGAACTTAACCTAGATCGGGAGTTCCACCGCCGCAAGCCTCTGTAGCCACCAAAAACCAATCGAGACACTGTTCCGGCACCCTGCCGGAGGGGGGATCCCTCACCGGTGGCCATCTTCATCATCCCGGTGCTCTCCATGACGAGGAGGGAGTAGTTCACCCTCGGGGCTGAGGGTATGTACAAGTAGCTATGTGTTTGATCTCTCTCTCTCTCTCTCGTGTTCTTGATTCGGCACGATCTTGATGTATCGCGAGCTTTGCTATTATAGTTGGATCTTATGATGTTTCTCCCCCTCTATCTCTTGTAATGGATTGAGTTTTCCCTTTGAAGTTATCTTACTGGATTGAGTCTTTAAGGATTTGAGAACACTTGATGTATGTTTTGGTGATCAACTTGCGGGTTCCGTAACATTGTGAACTTATGCATAGGGGTTGGCACACGTTTTCGTCTTGACTCTCCGGTAGAAACTTTGGGGCACTCTTTGAAGTACTTTGTGTTGGTTTGAATAGATGAATCTGAGATTGTGTGATGCATATCGTATAATCATACCCACGGATACTTGAGGTGACATTTTAGTATCTAGGTGACATTAGGGTTTTGGTTGATTTGTGTCTTAAGGTGTTATTCTAGTACGAACTCTTGAATAGATCGATCAGAAAGAATAACTTTGAGGTGGTTTCGTACCCTACCATAATCTCTTCGTTTGTTCTCCGCTATTAGTAACTTTTGAGTGACTCTTTGTTGCATGTTGAGGGACAGTTATATGATCCAGTTATGTTATTATTGTTGAGAGAACTTGCACTAGTGAAAGTATGAACCCTAGGCCTTGTTTCCTAGCATTTCAATACCATTTGTGCTCACTTTTATCTATAGTTACCTTGCTGTTTTTATATTTTCAGATTACAAAAACATATATCTACCATCCATATTGCACTTGTATCACCATCTCTTCGCCGAACTAGTGCACCTATACAATTTACCATTGTATTGGGTGTGTTGGGGACACAAGAGACTCTTTGTTATTTGGTTGTAGGGTTGTTTTAGAGAGACCATCTTCAACCTATGCCTCCCACGGATTGATAAACCTTAGGTCATCCACTTGAGGGAAATTTGCTACTGTCCTACAAACCTCTGCACTTGGAGGCCCCACAACGTCTACAAGAAGAAGGTTGCGTAGTAGACATCAAGCAGTTTCTGGTGCCGTTGCCGGGGAGGTTAGTGCTTGAAGGTATATCTTTAGATCTTGCAATCGAATCTTTTTGTCTCTTGTTTTATCACTAGTTTAGTCTATAAACAAAAACTACAAACAAATGGAATTGAGGGTGCCTCATATGCTTCATCTTTTTAGTATCTTTCATGAAAAATAAGGATTCCGATAATTGTGCTCAATTGCTAGAGGAAGAATGCATTAGAATGTTTGGCACTAAATCTTTGAATGATGAGCATGATTGCAATGTTGTTACTATGAACTCTTTGAATATCCATAGTACTAATGATGATTGCACTAGTCATGATGAAAATGTCTCTTATGAGCATGTCAATTTTTGTGGAGTGCATAGAGTTTGCAAGTACACACCAAATAGGGAAGATAGATTTTGCAAGAGGCATAAGTATTTAGAAACTACATAGTTGCAAGAGAGGCTAGATGCTTATGCTGAGAATTTAAAATTTCTTTGTTATCCTTGTGAACTTTGCAATCAACGTGATCATTTAAATCCCTAATGCAAATTGTTGCATGATTGTATCGTGTCCAAAAATTATGATGACTTGATTTCCCTTGCACATCATAATGAACTTAGTTTGCTTGTGGGTTACGAAGAAATGAAACGTATAACTAAGGTGAAAGTGCAACTATCCCTGGGTGGTTTTGGTAATTCCTAACAACTTATAGCTCATTGAGCTAATGCTATTCCAAGATAAATATTTCAGGAAAGCTCAATGATTGGCATGGCACGGATTAGAAAGTGGACCCTTCAAAATGCTAAGGGCAAAGGATTGGCTCAAGCTCAAAGCACAAGACTCTACATTTTCTATTTTAATGATCCAAGATCACATTGAGTATATAGGAAAAGCCAATACTATTAAGAAGGGATGAGGTGTTGCTTAATGAGGATCTTGCTCAAAATGCTTAGTGATATGCTCCAAAACCCTCCACTACTTTCTCATATTTACATATGTCCTAAACCAAATAGTCCAACTCGGCCCCACCGAAATTTCATATTCGGAGCCACCTAGTTCTTTTGTCATGCCACTGCCAGAAACCCTAATCAATTCGGTCTCACCGATAGGGATCTCGGTCCCACCGAGATGGGGTTGTAATCTCTCTGTTTCCTTTTCGCAACGTTTCGGTCAAACCGAGATGAGCGATGGGTCCCACCGAGATTGCAATGCAAACTCTCTGTTTCCCTTTCGTAACGTTTCGGTCCAACCGAGATGAGTGAATCGGTCCCACCGAGTTTGCCTGACCAACTCTCTGTTTGACCATTACCAAAATCGGTCTCACCGAGTTTGTGTAATCGGTCTCACCGAGATTACGTTATGCCCTAACCCTAATGACATCGGTCCCACCGAGTTGATCCAGTCGGTCCCACCGAGAATCCTAACGTTCACATTTTGAACTGAATCGGTCCGACCGAGTTTCATGATTCGGTCCCACCGAGTTTGGTGATTTGTGTGTAACGGTTAGATTTTGTGTGGAGGCTATATATACCCCTCCACCCACTCTTCATTCGTGGAGAGAGCCATCAGAACATGCCTACACTTCCAATACATATTTTCTGAGAGAGAACCACCTACACTTGTGTTGAGGTCAAGATATTCCATTCCAACCACATAAATCTTGATCTCTAGCCTTCCCCAAGTTGCTTTCCACTCAAATCTTCTTTCTACCAAATCCAATCCTATGAGAGAGAGTTGAGTGTTGGGGAGACTATCATTTGAAGCACAAGAGCAAGGAGTTCATCATCAACACACCATTTGTTACTTCTTGGAGAGTGGTGTCTCCTAGATTGGCTAGGTGTCACTTGGGAGCCTCCGTCAAGATTGTGGAGTTGAACCAAGGAGTTTGTAAGGGCAAGGAGATCGCCTACTTCGTGAAGATCTACCCGAGTGAGGCAAGTCCTTCGTGGGCGACGGCCATGGTGGGATAGACAAGGTTGCTTCTTCGTGGACCCTTCGTGGGTGGAGCCCTCCGTGGACTCGCGCAACCGTTACCCTTCGTGGGTTGAAGTCTCCATCAACGTGGATGTACGATAGCACCACCTATCGGAACCACGGATAAAAAATCTCCGTGTCAACATTGCGTTTGCTCCTTCAAACTCATCCCTTTACCTTCATATGCAATTGTTTTACATTCCGCTGCTATACTCTTAGAATTGCATGTGTAGGTTGATTGCTTGACTTGTGCTAAGTTGCTAAAATCTGCCAAGAACTAAAATTGGGAAAAGGCTAGATTTTTATTTGGTCAAGTAGTCTAATCACCCCCCTCTAGACATACTTCCGATCCTACAAGTGGTATCAGAGCTTTGGTCTCCATTTGCTTTGATTTCCATAGCTTTTGGTGGTCATAGCCTTGGTTTCACAACCTAGGAGAGTATGGCGTCTAGCGAGGGAAATTACCACCGTAGAGGTCCTTACTTTGATGGTACTAATTTTGCTAGTTGGAAGCATAAGATGAAAATGCATATTCTTGGACATAACCCCGCCGTTTGGGCTATTGTGTGTATTGGCTTGCAAGGTGAATTCTTTGATGGGAGAGAACCGAACCGTGAAGCTACCGCGGAAGAGTTGAAGATGCTACAATACAATGCTCAAGCTTGTGATATTCTCTTCAACGGATTGTGCCCCGAAGAATTCAACAAAATCAGCCGTCTTGAGAATGCAAAGGAAATTTGGGATACTTTGATTGATATGCACGAAGGTACCGACTCCGTCAAGGAATCCAAATTGGATGTGCTTCAAAGTCAACTTGACAAGTTCAAAATGAAGGATGGTGAAGGTGTCGCTGAAATGTACTCTAGGCTTGCTCTCATCACAAATGAGATTGCCGGCTTAGGAAGTGAAGAGATGACCGATAGATTCATCATCAAGAAGATCCTAAGAGCCTTGGATGGAAAATATGATACCGTGTGCACATTGATCCAAATGATGCCCAATTACAAAGATCTCAAGCCAACGGAAGTCATTGGAAGAATTGTTGCTCATGAGATGTCACTCAAGGATAAGGAAGAGCTTCACAACAAGTCAAGTGGTGCTTACAAAGCCTCATGTGATGCTCCCACATCATCAAGTGAGAAGCAAACCTTCAATGAAGAATTGAGCTTAATGGTGAAGAACTTCAACAAGTTCTACAAGAGTAGAAGCAAAGAAAGAAGCTCCAAGTCAAGGTCCTACAATGACAAAAGATCTTCTAGTCGTGAGCGAAATTGTTACAATTGTGGAAGACCCGGACACTACTCCAATGAGTGTACGGCCCCCTACAAAAGAAGAGAAGATTCTCCCAAAAGAAGAAGTAGAAGAGAAGAATCACCACCAAGAGAAAGGAGGAGTAGAGATGATCGTTATGAACGAAGACCCTCTCAGATAAGCAAGGATTCGGAAAGGAAGGAAAAGTCATCAAGGAGCTACACAAAAAGAAGACATCAAGCTCATGTTGGTGAATGGGTATCCGGCTCCGACTCCGACAATCACTCCGAAAGAAGTTATCACTCCGACTCCGAATATACTCAAGATGAAGGTGTTGCCGGTCTAGCACTTGTGTCAACCAACTCCTACGACATATTTGACTCACCAAATGAAGGAATTGGAAGATGCTTCATGGCCAAAGGTCCAAAGGTAACACATCCCGAGTATGTTGATTTCAATAGTGATGAAGATGATTTGCTAGGTGATGATGATTTACTTGTTGACAACTCTAGTGATGAAAACTATGATGAAACGTCAATTAATCATGCTAATCAAGATAAAACGAATGATGATGATAAGAAGGAGATTGAGCGTCTAACTCAAGAACTAAACACTCTTAAGTTAGCTCATGAAACTACCTTGGAAAATCATCGAGAACTTTTAAAGACTCATGATAAGCTACGCTTTGAAAAGCTCAACCTTGAGCAAGAGCATGAGTTTTTAAAGGCAATCAATGATGATCTTCGCAAGAAAAGTTCTTCTTACATTGCCAAGCGTTTACTCTTGTCTACTTACATGCCACAAGTTAAATCTAGCAACAAGAACAAGAAAGATTCTTCATCTAGTAGTAACAACAATCATGCTAAATCCAATGTTGATGCTTCTAGTAGTTCTCTTGATTCCACTAATGATTCTCTTAGCCAAGTTACACTTGAGCAAGAAAATAGCTTATTGAAGGGAATCATAGAGAAAGGTGTTTACAAGAGTCTTGCCGGAAGTAAGCAATTTGAGGAAATTGTGCGCAAGCAAGGAAGACACCGGAAGAATCAAGGTGTTGGTTTTGAACGAAAGTTCAATGCCAATGGAGTTGAGTGGGAAGAAGATCAATACCCCAAGACGAAGTTTGTTCCTCAACAAGAGAAGTATGATCCTACTTCTTTCAAAGGAACACAAGCTCAAGATGATCTTCCACCACAAGACCACAAGCAAAAAGGCAAGGACAAGCTTCAAGAGGAAATTGATGCATTTGAAGAAGCACCTAAGGCCTTGGTCAAGTGGGTTCCCAAGACTACATCAAGTTCTACTTCATCAAGCACAACTACGATTCCAAGGATTCCCATCAAGATGATGTGGATCCCGAAGAAGAAGAACTAGAGAGTTCTTGAGGGTGACTCCGCCAACATACTTCACTCTTATCATTTTGGCGAGGACAAGTGCAAACAACTTCCATATCTTGCACTAGTTCAAGGAGTCACAAACCCTCTTGTTGGTAAGACAAGGGACAAGGTAACCTAATGCTTTCATGGACATCATCTTGTGTATGCATCACTCTATGTCTATGGATATCCTTGTTTGTTCCTTGTGGGACTAACCCGTGTAGGTATTGAAAGTGCAACTCACTCCAAAGGATTGCTCCGAATGATCTACATCAACATTGAGCATCTACATCTTCAACACCTACATGAAGTCATCATCGACAAAACCCAAGGTTAGTTCATCCCTTTTAGGGGGGATATCACATCTAGGGGGAGCTTTACTCAAATCAATGAGCTAAAGCAACTCTAATGGTGTGAACACAACAATGCTTTATGTAAAAGTGGTAACCCCACTTGTGCTTAAACGATGAGTATGACCTATGATCAAGTGTTCTCATTTGACTCCTATGTCAATATACTCATATATAGATGACCTAGTCATCGCCAATTGCTTGATAGATGCTAGAATGTTTGTGCATGCTTTGTCACATATTTCATTTGCCATTTTATTGTGTGAGCATGTTGGTTGCATATTTTACTCATTCGAGGACATCCATTTGTTGCTTTGATTGTTTGGCTTTTTCTCTTTTTGCCAAATGGATGGACAAGAATGCCTAAGAACACCCTCTAGCTATCTATGCTTTTCTCGTCTCAAACTCTATTCATGCTACATCACAAAGTTTGATCAAGTCAGATTCGAACTACTCTGTGTGAGGAGCACTCGGAGATCCCGATTCGTCATAGACTTAAACCTCCAAGACCTCTTTGTGCATCTCGGTCTGATCGATTCATCCTTTTCGGTCCTACCGAGTCACCAAGTTGATCTAGGGTTTTCAATCTCGGTGCAACCGATTAGAACTTTTCGGTCACACCGAGTTGCAGTAACTGCTTGCAGTTTTGCATCTCGGTGCCACCGAGTCGTTCCACTCGGTCACACCGATAGGGTCAGGTTATAAATACCGCCGGGCCAAATTTTGCAAATTCTCCGAACCCCTTCGCCCGCGCGTAACCTACTCTGCCTCCTCTGGTCTCTGAATCGTCCTCTCGTTGCCAGCGACCTCCCGCCGCTGGTCTACGCCACCGTCAACGGAAATCTCCACCGCCGTTGCCGCCGTAGCATTTAGTCGCCGAACTAGGGTACGAACTTGATCATTGTGCTAATCCTTAACTCCGATTCTTAGCACATTGCTTTGCCATGATTCTTGCCATGATTGAAATCATCCTGTCCAGCGAAAACATCCCGTAGATTAGTTTTGATTTGAAAATTTAGGGTTAGGTCTCCGCCGAATTCATCTCCGACCGACCGAGTTGTAGAAATCGGTCTCACCGATTTTGGCTTAGGCCAGAGCACACGCATTTTCGGTCTGACCGAAAATTGCAAATCGGTGTGACCGAGTTCGATTCTCTGTGAAACCCTAGCAGTCTCGGTACCACCGAACTGTGACTCGGTCTGACCGAGTTCACTAGTTCAGGTTCCAAAAGCTGCTTCGGTATCACCGAGTTTACAAATCGGTAGATCCGAAATGCTTTCTGTGAAGAACTAAAACTAAGTTTTTAAGTCATCAGTTTTGCAAAAACTCCTGTACTTTGTGATGCTCATCTACTCTACCTCATCTATAACCTATTCACAGGGTCTGCTGACAGTTTGCCTGCAAGATGTCTGAACCAAAGTGACAGCCAGAACAAGTCAGAGGAACAGGTTCAGTTAAGTGAGGGCACTAGTCCCTCTAGCAGCTATGATGAAGGCAGCAGGAGCACTCCAAGCAATCTACCAAAGGCTGCTACCAGGACAAGGAAGAAGAGGACTTCTGACTCTGAAGATGAAGATTATGTGGCTGTTGAAGATGAAGCCACTTCAAAGAAGAAAGTGCTGAAGAAAGAGTATGGCTCAGCTGCTGCAACTAAGCCAGGTCTGAAAACAAAGATGCCAGCAAGAAGACAGCCCATGTCTAAGCCAAGAAAAGTTGCCACAGGAGAAACAATGGAGTTCACTCTTGAACCCAAGGAAACTGGAGATGGCAAGAAGAGAAAAGAAAGGGTCAAGAAGACCATTGCCAGAGTTATTGGGAAGCCATCAATGATGAGAGATTCTGAAGAAGAGGAAGAGGAAGAGGATGCTGCACCAGCACCCAAAGCTCAAAAGCTCATGGGAGATGCAATCAGATCAGGGGCTGCTCCATCTAAGCCCAAAGCTGCTCCCAAGGCTGCTGCTCCAGCTCCAAAACCAAAACCCAAGAGGAGCACTAGGAACATCCCTGTTGAGGAGAAAAACAAGGCCCCAGTGCCTCAAGCTGCTGAAGAAGAAGAAGATGATTCTGTTGTTTTGAGAAAGCTGAAGCCCAAGATCCCTGATCACAATGATGCACACCCAGTTGCAGAGAATATGAAAATCAGGAAGGATTCAGGATTGAGACTATGGAGGGAGTCTGATCCATATGCTACCAGGAGAAGGACTGCTGTAGACTACAGATTTCACACTAAGGAACAGCAGGACTTCTATGAGACAATTCTGCTTGACAAGAAGCCCATAGTGTGTGACATGAGATGGGTTGACTGGGAATTCATCAAGGAGAATGAGGATCACTTCCCTGGTGTATATGAAGCTTCAAGGCATGTGGAGTTGATAAGTTTGTGGCTCAGAAGTTCACCAAGTGGAATGATGAGCTCATTATGCAGTTTTACTCCACTGCACACTTCTATCCAGATGGAAGGATTGTGTGGATGTCTGAGGGTACTAGGTACAGTCTACAGTTGAAGAATGGGCTCAATTGATCAATGCTCCTGAAGAACATGAGGATGACTTGGATATCTATGCAAAGAAGAAGAAAGACCACAACTCTATGGCCAACATGTACAAGAGATCCCAGATGCTGCTTTGGATACACATAAGTTTGGATCTGTCCATTACCTGTTGTCTGGTCTGCCAACAATCAATTGGATCTAAGGCACACACTGCTACCCAAGTCAGGTGATCACAAGATGATCAGAGGACATGCTATCAACTTGCTGCACATATTTGATGTCCCACAGAAGTTCAAGGTTATGAGCCTGATTGTGGAAACAATCAAGAGGACTGCAGCTGATCAGAAGAGAAGTTGTGGATATGCCCCACACATCCAGGAGCTCATCAACTCAAAGATGGGCAAAGGCAAGTACATCTTGGACAAGGAGCACCTGCCCATCTACCCTGAATTTGAGGACAACACAGTTGTCATGACTGAGAATGAACCATCATCTGTGCAAGCACAAGAGAAGAAAGCCAAAGCTAAAGCTGAGAAGGCTGCAAAGATGCCAACTATGGAAGAGGCATCTCAGGTATTCTTGAAGAGCAAGCAAGACCAGCTTGGATATCTGATCCAATCCACTCTGAGGATTGAGCAGGGCTTGGCCACCCTGACCAAGAACCAGGAGAGCTTGGAAAGGATTATTGAGACAAAATTCTATGACCTTGATGTCAAGGTAACTGAGATCCAAACTGCAGTTGAGCAACTTCAGGAGGAAGCAGAGGAGAAGAAGGGCAAGTCTACCACAGATGCATTTGCTAGAGTGCCCAGAGGACAGAGATCTGCTGCAGTGCCAGTGACAGACACTAGAGCTACAGCTCCAGCACCAGCAGCTACAGCTCTAGTTCCAACTCCAGCAGCTACTCCACCAGCTCCAGCTACTTCATCAGAAGCTTTCATCCTTGGAGTTCTCTCAACACCACCTCCCGAAGATCAAGCCTGAGAGTCGTTTAGCACTATGCATTTTCAAACTTTTGGTAACTTGTTGCCAAAGGGGGAGAAAAATGTATAGATCATAGGCTTTGAGAGAGAGAGTGTGTTGCTTTTTATCTCTCTTTGCACTTATTTGGTTTGGTTGGAAACTTTATTGCGTGCTTGTGTGATACTACTTTGTGTCCTTGTGAGATACTTATTTGATCATGTGTTTGATCATATGCTACCCTTAATGCTTGTTGGATGATATTATCTCTTATATTCTAGATGATCATTCACTTGTTTGGTGATGAGTGCATGTTTTTAATCTCTATCATTTTGAGCGCTCCACCAAGATGTATGTGACATGGAAGAGTAACCCATGATCCTAATTGATTGTGCATTTGCATTCAAAAGCAAATCTTAAATAATGCACAAATTTAGGGGGAGCTCTTGCTTATCACATACTTCTCAAAGCGACGATGTTTTTCAATCTTATTTATCATTTGTCGAAGCTTTGATCTATATGTTGTCATCAATTACCAAAAAGGGGGAGATTGAAAGTGCAACTATCCCTGGGTGGTTTTGGTAATTCCTAACAACATATAGCTCATTGAGCTAATGCTATTCCAAGATAAATATTTCAGGAAAGCTCAATGATTGGCATGGCATGGATTAGAAAGTGGACCCTTCAAAATGCTAAGGACAAAGGATTGGCTCAAGCTCAAAGCACAAGACTCTACATTTTCTATTTTAGTGATCCAAGATCACATTGAGTCTATAGGAAAAGCCAATACTATTAAGAAGGGATGAGGTGTTGCTTAATGAGGATCTTGCTCAAAATGCTTAGTGATATGCTCCAAAACCCTCCACTACTTTCTCATATCCACATATGTCCTAAACCAAAAAGTCCAACTCGGCCCCACCGAAATTTCATATCCGGAGCCACCGAGTTCAGTTGTCATAGCCACTGCCAGAAACCCTAATCAATTCGGTCTCACCGATAGGGATCTCGGTCCCACCGAGATGGGGTTGTAATCTCTCTGTTTCCTTTTCGTAACGTTTCGGTCAAACCGAGATGAGCGATCGGTCCCACCGAGATTGCAATGCAAACTCTCTGTTTCCCTTTCGTAACGTTTCGGTCCAACCGAGATGAGCGAATCGGTCCCACCGAGTTTGCCTGACCAACTCTCTGTTTGACTATTACCAAAATCGGTATCACCGAGTTTGTGTAATCGGTCTCACCGAGATTACGTTATGCCCTAACCCTAATGACATCGGTCCCACCGAGTTGATCCAGTCGGTCCCACCGAGAATCCTAACGTTCACATTTTGAACTAAATCGGTCCGACCGAGTTTCATGATTCGGTCCCACCGAGTTTGGTGATTTGTGTGTAACGGTTAGATTTTGTGTGGAGGCTATATATACCCCTCCACCCACTCTTCATTCGTGGAGAGAGCCATCAGAACATGCCTACACTTCCAATACATATTTTCTGAGAGAGAACCACCTACACTTGTGTTGAGGTCAAGATATTCCATTCCAACCACATAAATCTTGATCTCTAGCCTTCCCCAAGTTGCTTTCCACTCAAATCTTCTTTCCACCAAATCCAAATCCTGTGAGAGAGAGTTGAGTGTTGGGGAGACTATCATTTGAAGCACAAGAGCAAGGAGTTCATCATCAACACACCATTTGTTACTTCTTGGAGAGTGGTGTCTCCTAGATTGGCTAGGTGTCACTTGGGAGCCTCCGTCAAGATTGTGGAGTTGAACCAAGGAGTTTGTAAGGGCAAGGAGATCGCCTACTTCGTGAAGATCTACCCAAGTGAGGCAAGTCCTTCGTGGGCGACGGCCATGGTGGGATAGACAAGGTTGCTTCTTCGTGGACCCTTCGTGGGTGGAGCCCTCCGTGGACTCGCACAACCGTTACCCTTCGTGGGTTGAAGTCTCCAGCAATGTGGATGTACGATAGCACCACCTATCGGAACCACGGATAAAAAATCTCCGTGTCAACATTGCGTTTGCTCCTTCAAACTCATCCCTTTACCTTCATATGCAATTGTTTTACATTCCGCTGCTATACTCTTAGAATTGCATGTGTAGGTTGATTGCTTGACTTGTGCTAAGTTGCTAAAATCTGCCAAGAACTAAAATTGGGAAAAGGCTAGATTTTTATTTGGTCAAGTAGTCTAATCACCCCCCTCTAGACATACTTCCGATCCTACAAGTGGTATCAGAGCTTTGGTCTCCATTTGCTTTGATTTCCATAGCTTTTGGTGGTCATAGCCTTGGTTTCACAACCTAGGAGAGTATGGCGTCTAGCGAGGGAAATTACCACCGTAGAGGTCCTTACTTTGATGGTACTAATTTTGCTAGTTGGAAGCATAAGATGAAAATGCATATTCTTGGACATAACCCCGCCGTTTGGGCTATTGTGTGTATTGGCTTGCAAGGTGAATTCTTTGATGGGAGAGAACCGAACCGTGAAGCTACCGCGGAAGAGTTGAAGATGCTACAATACAATGCTCAAGCTTGTGATATTCTCTTCAACGGATTGTGCCCCGAAGAATTCAACAAAATCAGCCGTCTTGAGAATGCAAAGGAAATTTGGGATACTTTGATTGATATGCACGAAGGTACCGACTCCGTCAAGGAATCCAAATTGGATGTGCTTCAAAGTCAACTTGACAAGTTCAAAATGAAGGATGGTGAAGGTGTCGCTGAAATGTACTCTAGGCTTGCTCTCATCACAAATGAGATTGCCGGCTTAGGAAGTGAAGAGATGACCGATAGATTCATCATCAAGAAGATCCTAAGAGCCTTGGATGGAAAATATGATACCGTGTGCACATTGATCCAAATGATGCCCAATTACAAAGATCTCAAGCCAACGGAAGTCATTGGAAGAATTGTTGCTCATGAGATGTCACTCAAGGATAAGGAAGAGCTTCACAACAAGTCAAGTGGTGCTTACAAAGCCTCGTGTGATGCTCCCACATCATCAAGTGAGAAGCAAACCTTCAATGAAGAATTGAGCTTAATGGTGAAGAACTTCAACAAGTTCTACAAGAGTAGAAGCAAAGAAAGAAGCTCCAAGTCAAGGTCCTACAATGACAAAAGATCTTCTAGTCGTGAGCGAAATTGTTACAATTGTGGAAGACCCGGACACTACTCCAATGAGTGTACGGCCCCCTACAAAAGAAGAGAAGATTCTCCCAAAAGAAGAAGTAGAAGAGAAGAATCACCACCAAGAGAAAGGAGGAGTAGAGATGATCGTTATGAACGAAGACCCTCTCGGAGAAGCAAGGATTCGGAAAGGAAGGAAAAGTCATCAAGGAGCTACACAAAAAGAAGACATCAAGCTCATGTTGGTGAATGGGTATCCGGCTCCGACTCCGACAATCACTCCGAAAGAAGTTATCACTCCGACTCCGAATATACTCAAGATGAAGGTGTTGCCGGTCTAGCACTTGTGTCAACCAACTCCTACGACATATTTGACTCACCAAATGAAGGAATTGGAAGATGCTTCATGGCCAAAGGTCCAAAGGTAACACATCCCGAGTATGTTGATTTCAATAGTGATGAAGATGATTTGCTAGGTGATGATGATTTACTTGTTGACAACTCTAGTGATGAAAACTATGATGAAACGTCAATTAATCATGCTAATCAAGATAAAACGAATGATGATGATAAGAAGGAGATTGAGCGTCTAACTCAAGAACTAAACACTCTTAAGTTAGCTCATGAAACTACCTTGGAAAATCATCGAGAACTTTTAAAGACTCATGATAAGCTACGCTTTGAAAAGCTCAACCTTGAGCAAGAGCATGAGTTTTTAAAGGCAATCAATGATGATCTTCGCAAGAAAAGTTCTTCTTACATTGCCAAGCGTTTACTCTTGTCTACTTACATGCCACAAGTTAAATCTAGCAACAAGAACAAGAAAGATTCTTCATCTAGTAGTAACAACAATCATGCTAAATCCAATGTTGATGCTTCTAGTAGTTCTCTTGATTCCACTAATGATTCTCTTAGCCAAGTTACACTTGAGCAAGAAAATAGCTTATTGAAGGGAATCATAGAGAAAGGTGTTTACAAGAGTCTTGCCGGAAGTAAGCAATTTGAGGAAATTGTGCGCAAGCAAGGAAGACACCGGAAGAATCAAGGTGTTGGTTTTGAACGAAAGTTCAATGCCAATGGAGTTGAGTGGGAAGAAGATCAATACCCCAAGACGAAGTTTGTTCCTCAACAAGAGAAGTATGATCCTACTTCTTTCAAAGGAACACAAGCTCAAGATGATCTTCCACCACAAGACCACAAGCAAAAAGGCAAGGACAAGCTTCAAGAGGAAATTGATGCATTTGAAGAAGCACCTAAGGCCTTGGTCAAGTGGGTTCCCAAGACTACATCAAGTTCTACTTCATCAAGCACAACTACGATTCCAAGGATTCCCATCAAGATGATGTGGATCCCGAAGAAGAAGAACTAGAGAGTTCTTGAGGGTGACTCCGCCAACATACTTCACTCTTATCATTTTGGCGAGGACAAGTGCAAACAACTTCCATATCTTGCACTAGTTCAAGGAGTCACAAACCCTCTTGTTGGTAAGACAAGGGACAAGGTAACCTAATGCTTTCATGGACATCATCTTGTGTATGCATCACTCTATGTCTATGGATATCCTTGTTTGTTCCTTGTGGGACTAACCCGTGTAGGTATTGAAAGTGCAACTCACTCCAAAGGATTGCTCCGAATGATCTACATCAACATTGAGCATCTACATCTTCAACACCTACATGAAGTCATCATCGACAAAACCCAAGGTTAGTTCATCCCTTTTAGGGGGATATCACATCTAGGGGGAGCTTTACTCAAATCAATGAGCTAAAGCAACTCTAATGGTGTGAACACAACAATGCTTTATGTAAAAGTGGTAACCCCACTTGTGCTTAAACGATGAGTATGACCTATGATCAAATGTTCTCATTTGACTCCTATGTCAATATACTCATATATAGATGACCTAGTCATCGCCAATTGCTTGATAGATGCTAGAATGTTTGTGCATGCTTTGTCACATATTTCATTTGCCATTTTAGTGTGTGAGCATGTTGGTTGCATATTTTACTCATTCGAGGACATCCATTTGTTGCTTTGATTGTTTGGCTTTTTCTCTTTTTGCCAAATGGATGGACAAGAATGCCTAAGAACACCCTCTAGCTATCTATGCTTTTCTCGTCTCAAACTCTATTCATGCTACATCACAAAGTTTGATCAAGTCAGATTCGAACCACTCTGTGTGAGGAGCACTCGGAGATCCCGATTCGTCAGAGACTTAAACCTCCAAAACCTCTTTATGCATCTCGGTCTGACCGATTCATCCTTTTCGGTCCTACTGAGTCACCAAGTTGATCTAGGGTTTTCAATCTCGGTGCAACCGATTAGAACTTTTCTGTCACACTGAGTTGCAGTAACTGCTTGCAGTTTTGCATCTCGGTGCCACCGAGTCGTTCCACTCGGTCACACCGACAGGGTCAGGTTATATATACCGCCGGGCCAAATTTGGAAATTTCTCCGAACCCCTTCGCCCGCGCGTAACCTACTCTGCCTCCTCTGGTCTCCGGATCGTCCTCTCATTCGCCAGCGACCTCCCGCTGCTGGTCTCCGCCGCCGTCAACGGAAATCTCCACCGCCGTTGCCGTCGTAGCAAGCTCATCGCCGAACTAGGGTACGAACTTGATCATTGTGCTAATCCTTAACTCCGATTCTTAGCACATTGCTTTGCCATGATTCTTGCCATGATTGAAATCATCCTGTCCAGCGAAATCATCCTGTAGATTAGTTTTGATTTGAAAATTTAGGGTTAGGTCTCCGCCGAATTCATCTCGGACCGACCGAGTTGTAGAAATCGGTCTCACCGATTTTGGCTTAGGCCAGAGCACATGCGTTTTCGGTCTGACCGAAATTGCAAATCGGTGTGACCGAGTTCGATTCTCTGTGAAACCCTAGCAGTCTCGGTACCACCGAACTGTGACTCGGTCTGACCGAGTTCACTAGTTCAGGTTCCAAAAGCTGCTTCGGTATCACCGAGTTTACAAATCGGTAGATCCGAAATGCTTTCTGTGAAGAACTAAAACTAAGTTTTTAGTCATCAGTTTTGCAAAAACTCCTGTACTTTGTGATGCTCATCTACTCTACCTCTTCTATAACCTATTCACAGTGTCTGCTGAGAGTTTGCCTGCAAGATGTCTGACCAAAGTGACAGCTAGAACAAGTCAGAGGAACAGGTTCAGTTAAGTGAGGGCACCAGTCCCTCTAGCAGCTATGATGAAGGTAGCAGGAGCACTCCAAGCAATCTACCAAAGGCTACTACCAGGACAAGGAAGAAGAGGACTTCTGACTCTGAAGATGAAGATTATGTGGCTGTTGAAGATGAAGCCATTTCAAAGAAGAAAGTGCTGAAGAAAGAGTATGGCTCAGCTGCTGCAACTAAGCCAGATCTGGAAACAATCAAGAGGACTGCAGCTGATCAGAAGAGAAGTTGTGGATATGCCCCACACATCCAGGAGCTCATCAACTCAAAGATGGGCAAAGGCAAGTACATCTTGGACAAGGAGCACCTGCCCATCTACCCTGAATTTGAGGACAACACAGTTGTCATGACTGAGAATGAACCATCATCTGTGCAAGCACAAGAGAAGAAAACCAAAGCTAAAGCTGAGAAGGCTGCAAAGATGCCAACTGTGGAAGAGGCATCTCAGATATTCTTGAAGAGCAAGCAAGACCAGCTTGGATATCTGATCCAATCCACTCTGAGGATTGAGCAGGGCTTGGCCACCCTGACCAAGAACCAGGAGAGCTTGGAAAGGATTATTGAGACAAAATTCTATGACCTTGATGTCAAGTTAACTGAAATCCAAACTGCAGTTGAGCAACTTCAGGAGGAAGCAGAGGAGAAGAAGGGCAAGTCTACCACAGATGCATTTGCTAGAGTGCCCAGAGGACAGAGGTCTGCTGCAGTGCCAGTGACTGACACCAGAGCTACAACATCAGCACCAGCAGCTACAACTCCAGTTCCAACTCTAGCAGCTACTCCACCAGCTCCAGCTACTTCATCAGAAGCCTTCGTCCTTGGAGTTCTCTCAACACCACCTCCCGAAGATCAAGCCTGAGAGTCGTTTAGCACTATGCATTTTCAAACTTTTTGGTAACTTGTTGCCAAAGGGGGAGAAAAATGTATAGATCATAGGCTTCGAGAGAGAGAGAGTGTTGCCTTTTATCTCTCTTTGCACTTATTTGGTTTGTTTTGAAACTTTATTGCGTGCTTGTGTGATACTACGTTGTGTCCTTGTGAGATACTTATTTGATCATGTGTTTGATCATATGCTACCCTTAATGCTTGTTGGATGATATTATCTCTTATATTCTAGATGATCATTCACTTGTTTTGGTGATGAGTGCATGTTTTTAATCTCTATCATTTTGAGCGCTCCACCAAGATGTATGTGACATGGAAGAGTAACCCATGATCCTAATCGATTGTGCATTTGCATTCAAAAGCAAATCTTAAATAATGCACAAATTTAGGGGGAGCTCTTGCTTATCACATACTTCTCAAAGCGACGATGTTTTTCAATTCTATTTATCATTTGTCAAAGCTTTGATCTATATGTTGTCATTAATTACCAAAAAGGGGGAGATTGAAAGTGCAACTATCCCTGGGTGGTTTTGGTAATTCCTAACAACATATAGCTCATTGAGCTAATGCTATTCCAAGAAAAATATTTCAGGAAAGCTCAATGATTGGCATGGCACGGATTAGAAAGTGGACCCTTCAAAATGCTAAGGACAAAGGATTGGCTCAAGCTCAAAGCACAAGACTCTACATTTTCTATTTTAGTGATCCAAGATCACATTGAGTCTATAGGAAAATCCAATACTATTAAGAAGGGATGAGGTGATAATTGTGCTCAATTGCTAGAGGAAGAATGCATTAGAATGTTTGGCACTAAATCTTTGAATGATGAGCATGATTGCAATGTTGTTAGTACGAACTCTTTGAATATCCATAGTACTAATGATGATTGCACTAGTCATGATGAAAATGTCTCTTATGAGCATGTCCATTTTTGTGGAGTGCATAGATTTTGCAAGTACACACCAAATAGGGAAGATAGATTTTGCAAGAGGCATAAGTATTTAGAAACTACGTAGTTGCAGGAGAGGCTAGATGCTTGTGCTGAAAATTTAAAATTTCTTTGCCATCCTTGTGAACTTTGCAATGAACGTGATCATTTAAATCCCCAATGCAAATTGTTTCATGATTGTATCGTGTCCAAAAATTCTAATGACTTGATTTCCCTTGCACATCATAATGAACTTAGTTTGCTTGTGGGTTACGAAGAAATTAAACGTATAACTAAGGATCTTCCAGAATTTGTCCTTGATAAAGTTCTTGATTTTGATCTAGAGGAAATTTATATGTATTGTGCGGTGAATTGCATTGAAAATCCTTATATTGCCAATTAAATAAAGAAAAGAAAAAAATAGAAGATGAAGAGAATACTAATGAAAGGTAAGAGATTTCCCAATATCCTCCTATTCTTTCTTATGATGAATCAGGTGACGAGGAGGAGCTTTCTATTCAACCAATCTCATTAATAAGGAGCTCCAAAAAGAGGATTAAACCCACACATGATGTGAAGAAGAAAAAGAAAATACGGAGAAGCAAAGGTAAAAAGGTATCCCTCCCAAATGATATTGCTCCTATTACTCATTGTGATGATGATAATTGCCATACTATTGGTGCTATCCATACTATTAATGATGGGAATGATTATGCTTATGATAGGAAAAGCCCAAGCTTGGGGATGCTATGTTTGATGAGAATGACATGTTTGAGAATATATTTGCTGCAAGTAATGTTTGTCCCAAGCTTGGGGATGCTATGTTTAATGAATATGATATTTTTAGCCTCCCAAGTTTTGATGAGCAAATTTATTATGATGATAGCATGCCTCCTACTTATGATGATTATATTGATGAAAGTGGGTTTGGAGGAGTGTCAACTTTAGGAAGTAATGATACCACTATTTTGGAGGATGTTGAATCTTATTGTGATAAATATGAAAGTGGATTTGGAGAGGTCATGACTTTATTTAGTGATGATTCCACTATCTTGGAAGAGGTTTCAATCGATTATGATGAGAACAAAGTTGCTACTTATGATGATTATTGTGATGACACTTATGCTATGAAAAGTAGTGATGGTTATATTTATAAAACTTGTCATGATTATGATTACCCTTTTTCTGAACATTACTCTTTTAATATGGAAACAATTTATAGTATTCGAGTTTCTTATGATACTCCCACTATTCCGAATGAGAAGAATTTTGCTTATGTGGAGAGTAATAAATTTTTTATGCTTGTAGATCATGAAAAGAATGCTTTATGTGATGGTTATATTGTTGAATTAATTCATGATGCTACTGAAAATTATTATGAGGGAGGAACATATGCTTGTAGTAATTGCAATAATATCAAGTTTCCTCTCTATGTGCTTAAAATTTTGAAGTTATGCTTGTTTTGCCTTGCTATGCTAGTTGATTATTGTTCCCATAAGTTGTTTGCTCAAAAAATCCCTATGCATAGGAAGTGGGTTAGACTTAAATGTGCTAGTCATATTCTTCATGATGCTCTCTCTATGTTTCAATCCTTATCTTTTATGTGAGCATCATTGAAATCAACATGCCTAGCTAAGGGCGTTAAACGTTAGCGCTTGTTGGGAGGCAACCCGATTTTATTTTTGTTCTTTGCAATTTGCTACTGTTTAGTAATAAATAATCCATCTAGCCTCTGGTTAGATGTGGTTTTATGTTTTAATTAGCGTTTTTGCCAAGTAGAACCTTTGGGAAGACTTGGGTGAAGTCTTTGTGATCTTGCTGTAAAAAACAGAAACTTTAGCGCTCACGAGATTAGCTTCCATTTTTTACTGGAGAGTTATTTTAGGTTGATTCCTTTTGCAGATGATCAATAGATAAATTCCTCACTTCCAACAATTTATTTCAGAATTTTTGGAGTTCCAGAAGTATACGTTTGATACAGATTTCTACAGACTGTTCTGTTTTTGTCAGATTCTGTTTTCTATGTGTTGTTTGCTTGTTTTGATGAATATATGAGTAGTATTGGAGGGTATGAACCATAGAGAAGTTGGAATAAAGTAGATATTACACCAACATGAATTTATAATGAGTTCACAACAGTACCAAAAGTGGTGATTTATTTTCTTATACTAACGGAGCTTACGAGTGTTCTGTTGAGTTTTGTGTTGTGAAGTTTTCAAGTTTTGGGTAAAGATTCGATGGACTATGGAATAAGGAGTGGCAAGAGCCTAAGCTTGGGGATGCCCAAGGCACCCCAAGGTAATATTCAAGTACAACCAAAAGCCTAAGCTTGGGGATGCCCCGGATGGCATCCCCTCTTTCGTCTTCGTTCATCGGTAACTTTACTTGGAGCTATATTTTTATTCACCACATGATATGTGTTTTGCTTGGAGCGCCATTTTATTTTGTTTTGTTTTGCTTGCTGTTTGAATAAAATAACAAGATCTGAAATTCTTAAATGTTAGAGAGTCTTCACATAGTTACATAATTATTCGACTACTCATTGATCTTCACTTATATCTTTCGGAGTAGTTTGTTGTTTGCTCTAGTGCTTCACTTATATCCTTTTAGAGCACGGCGGTGGTTTTATTTTGAGAAATAGATGAAATCTCATGCTTCACTTATATTATTTTGAGAGTCTTTAGTACAGCATGGTAATTTGCTTTGGTTATGAATTTAGTCCTAATATTATAGGCATCCAAGAGGGATATAATAAAAACTTTCATATAAAGTGCATTGAATACTATGAGAAGTTTGATGCTTGATGATTGTTTTGAGATATGAAGATGGTGATATTAGAGTTGTGCTAGTTGAGTAATTATGAATTTGAGAAATACTTGTGTTGAAGTTTGCAAGTCTCGTAGCATGGACGTATGGTAAACGTTGTGTGACAAATTTGAAGCATGAGGTGTTCTTTGATTGCTTTCCTTATGAGTGGCTGTCGGGGACGAGCGATGGTCTTTTCCTACCAATCTATCCCCCTAGGAGCATGCGCGTAGTGCTTGGTTTTTGATGACTTGTAGATTTTTGCAATAAGTATGTGATTTCTTTATGACTAATGTTGAGTCCATGGATTATACGCACTCTCACCCTTCCATCATTGCTAGCCTCTTCGGTACCGTGCATTGCCCTTTCTCACCTTGAGAGTTGGTGCAAACTTTGCCTGTGCATCCAAACCCTGTGATATGATACGCTCTATCACACATAAACCTCCTTATATCTTCCTCAAAACAGCCACCATACCTACCTATTATGGCATTTCCATAGCCATTCCGAGATATATTGCAATGCAACTTTCCACCGTTCTGTTTATTATGATGCGCTTCATCATTGTCATATTGCCTTGCATGATCATGTAGTTGACATCGTATTTGTGGCAAAGCCACCATGCATATTATTTCATACATGTCACTCTTGATTCATTGGCCATCCCGGTACACCGCCGGAGGCATTCATATAGAGTCATATTTTGTTCTAGTATCGAGTTGTAATCATTGAGTTGTAAATAAATAGAAGTGTGATGATCATCATTAATAGAGCATTGTCCCAAAAAAAGAGAAAGGCCAAATAAAGAAGGCCCAAAAAAAGAAGAAATAAAAAGGGACAATGCTACCATCCTTTTTCCACACTTGTGCTTCAAAGTAGCACCATGATCTTTATGATAGAGAGCTCTTATTTTGTCACTTTCATATACTAGTGGGAATTTTTCATTATAGAACTTGGCTTGTATATTCCAACGATGGGCTTCCTCAAATGCCCTAGGTCTTCGTGAGCAAGCAAGTTGGATGCACACCCACTTAGTTTCTTTTGTTGAGCTTTCATACATTTATAGCTCTAGTGCATCCGTTGCATGGCAATCCCTACTCCTCGCATTGACATCAATTGATGGGCATCTCCCTAGCCCGTTGATTAACCGCGTCAATGCGAGACTTTATCCTTTTTTGTCTTCTCCACACAACCCCCATCATTATACTCTATTCCACCCATAGTGCTATGTCCATGGCTCACGCTCATGTATTGCGTGAAAGTTGAAAAAAGTTTGAGATTACTAAAGTATGAAACAATTGCTTGGCTTGTCATCGGGGTTGTGCATTATGAGAGCATTTTTGTGTGACGAAAATGAAGCATAGACAAACTATATGATTTTGTAGGGATAAGCTTTCTTTGGCCATGTTATTTTGAGAAGACATAATTGCTTGGTTAGTATGCTTGAAGTATTATTGTTTTTATGTCAACATTAAACTTTTGTCTTGAATCTTATGGATCTGAATATTCTTGCCACAATAAAGAAGACTACATTGATAAATATGTTAGGTAGCATTCCACATCAAAAATTCTGTTTTTATCATTTACCTACTCGAGGACGAGCAGGAATTAAGCTTGGGGATGCTTGATACTTCTCCAACGTATCTATAATTTTTGATTGTTTCATGCTATTATAATCAACCTTGGATGTTTTATATGCATTTATATGCTATTTTATATGATTTTTGGGACTAACCTATTAACCTAGATCCCAGTGCTAGTGTTTGTTTTTTCCTTGTTTTTGAGTATCGCAGAAAAGGAAAACCAAACGGAGTCCAATTGAGCTGAAATTTGACGGATGTCATTTTCGGACCAGAAGAAGCCCACGGAGTACCGGAGGTGGGCCAAAAGAGTCCCGAGGCCACCACGAGGGTGGGGGTGTGCCCCCCTACCTTGTGGCCGCCTCGGAGACCCCCCTGACTTGTTCCCAACGCCAAAACCTCTTATATATACAAAAAAACCCAGAACATAACCTAGATCGGGAGTTCCGCCGCCGCAAGCCTCTGTAGCCACCAAAAACCAATCGGGACCCTGTTCCGGCACCCTGCCGGAGGGGGATCCCTCACCGGTGGCCATCTTCATCATGCCGGTGCTCTCCATGATGAGGAGGGAGTAGTTCACCCTCGGGGCTGAGGGTATGTACCAGTAGCTATGTGTTTGATCTCTCTCTCTCTCTCGTGTTCTTGATTCGGCACGATCTTGATGTATCGCGAGCTTTGCTATTATAGTTGGATCTTATGATGTTTCTCCCCCTCTATCTCTTGTAATGGATTGAGTTTTCCCTTTGAAGTTAACTTATCGGATTGAGTCTTTAAGGATTTGAGAACACTTGATGTATGTTTTGGTGATCAACTTGTGGGTTCCGTAACATTGTGAACTTATGCATAGGGGTTGGCACACATTTTCGTCTTGACTCTCGGGTAGAAACTTTGGGGCACTCTTTGAAGTACTTTGTGTTGGTTTGAATAGATGAGTCTGAGATTGTGTGATGCATACCGTATAATCATACCCATGGATACTTGAGGTGACATTGGAGTATCTAGGTGACATTAGGGTTTTGGTTGATTTGTGTCTTAAGGTGTTATTCTAGTACGAACTCTTGAATAGATCGATCAGAAAGAATAACTTTGAGGTGGTTTCGTACCCTACCATAATCTCTTCGTTTGTTCTCCGCTATTAGTAACTTTGGAGTGACTCTTTGTTGCATGTTGAGGGATAGTTATATGATCCAGTTATGTTATTATTGTTGAGAGAACTTGCACTAGTGAAAGTATGAACCCTAGGCCTTGTTTCCTAGCATTGGAATACCATTTGTGCTCACTTTTTTCATTAGTTACCTTGCTGTTTTTATATTTTCAGATTACAAAAACCTATATCTACCATCCATATTGCACTTGTATCACCATCTCTTCGCCGAACTAGGCACCTATACAATTTACCATTGTATTGGGTGTGGTGGGGACACAAGAGACTCTTTGTTATTTGGTTGCAGGGTTGTTTGAGAGAGACCATATTCAACCTACGCCTCCCACGGATTGATAAACCTTAGGTCATCCACTTGAGAAAATTTGCTACTGTCCTACAAACCTCTGCACTTGGAGGCCCAACAACGTCTACAAGAAGAAGGTTGCGTAGTAGACATCAATATACCAGAATATATTGATCTAGCCCCCTGCAAGAGTGAACTGACAAAATAAACCGGGTGCTGCATCACCTTCTTCTTCTGCTCGACTTCGCCCACTTGCGCAGACTCTGTCTCGCCGGGACCGGGCTTTGCCACGGGTTCCGCCTTGTCGGCATCAGGCCTTGCTAGGGAGAGCTCCGGCCCATCACCCGACAGCTCCGCCGCTACCGCTGCTTCTTCCTCAAATTCTCTCTCTATGACCAGCGCAGCACTGACCACTTGATTCGTTGCCGCTAGATATAGAAGCAACGGCTCTCGCGGCTTAGGCACGGCTAGTATTGGCGTGGAGGAGAGGTACCTCTTCAATTATTTCAGCGCTGCCTCTGCCTCTGGAGTCCATTTCATCGGACCTGCCTTTTTCAAAACTTTGAAAAAGGGGAGGGCGCACTTAGCAGATTTGGAGATGAACCTACTTAGGGCAGAAACGCAGCCGGCGAGCCTACGAACGTCTTTGACTCGTCTTGGCGCCTCAATCTGCTCAATCGCTTTGATCTTGTCAGGATTTGCTTTGATTCCGCGTTGAGACACAAAGAACCCAAGAAGTTTGCCGGATGGGACGCCGAATACGCACTTCTCTGGGTTGAGCTTGAGGTTGATCTTGCGCAAATTTGTAAATGTTTCCTTCAGATCCTGCACGAGTGTGCCTTGTCCTTGGTTTTGACTACGATATCATCCATATAAGCTTCCATATTTCTATGCAGCTGGGGCTCAAAACCAATTTGTACTGCTCGGGCAAATGTCGAACCAGCGCTTTTCACCCCGAAAGGCATCCGCACAAAATAGTACGTACCACATGGGGTGATAAACGCAGTCTTTTCTTTATCTTCCTTCATCATGAAGATCTGGTGGTATCCTGAGTAGGCGTCGAGGAACGACAACAGGTCACACCCGGCAGCGGAGTCCACTATCTGGTCAATGCGTGGTAGAGGGAAAGGGTCCTTTGGACATGCTTTATTGATATTTGTATAGTCAATACACAGCCTCCATTTCCCATTTGCCTTACGCACCACCACTGGATTGGCCAACCACGTGGGGTGGAGCACTCCTCTGACCAAGCCTGCCGCCTCCAACTTCCTGATCTCCTCGATGATGAACTCTTGTCGCTCCAAAGCTTGCTTCCTGACCTTCTGCTTGACGGGCCGCGCATGGGGACAGACAGCAAGGTGGTGCTCAATCACCTCCCTGGGAACACAAAGATGTCGGATGCATGCCATGCAAACACATCGACATTCGCCCGCAGGAAGGCGACGAGCGCGCTTTCCTATTTGCTGTCAAGGGTGGAGCTTATGGTAAAAGCTCCACCCGTGCCATCCTCCCTGACGGGGACCTTCTTGGTTTCTGGTGGGGCCGCCTTGGACCTCTTGCTCCCGCTGGCTGAACTCTCTGGCACATCCCCAACGGGAACGCGGCACTCCGAAGAGGCGCATTTGCTAGGGG
This sequence comes from Triticum aestivum, assembly GCF_018294505.1. NCBI lineage: Eukaryota > Viridiplantae > Streptophyta > Magnoliopsida > Poales > Poaceae > Triticum > Triticum aestivum. Next base: position 189,496,808 of record NC_057799.1, read on the forward strand.
GTGCAGGAGTCCTTGCCGGAAGGGGCCTTGCCAGCACGGGCGGAGGCCTTGCTGGTTTTCTTCCCTCCCGGGGTCCCAGCGGCGGGAACGAGTGCCTTGGCGGCAACCGCTGCAACTGCCTCCCGGTAAAGCTGGTCGGCACAGATGAGCGCGTCTTTCCTATCGGAGGAGATGGTGATGACACTCAATGGCCCGGGCATCTTCAACGTGTTGTAGGCATAATGTGATGCCGCCATAAACTTTGCCAACATTGGGCGGCCGAGGATCCCGTTATAGGGCAAGGGGATCTTGGCAACATCAAAAACAATCTTCTTCGTCCTATGGTTTAGTTTGCACCCAAATGTAACGGGTAACGTGATCTTACCCTTCGGCTGACTCCTCCCCGAGTTGACCCCTTGAAACGTGCCTGTCTCCTCGAGATCTCCATCGGGGATTTGCAGCCTCTCGATCATGGCGGGCGAGATCAAGTTCTGACCGGCCCCACCGTCAACTAGCACTTTCATCACCCTGAGGTTGCGTATTGTTGGTGAAACCAACAATGGCAAACACCCGACCGCAGTTGTGCGATCAGGGTGATCCTCGGTGTCGAAATGATAGGCGTGTTGGACCACTTCAGTGGCCTCTGGGCATCGAACGATGGCTCCGCCGCAGTGACTTCACGCGCCCACTGCTTCAGTTGGGGGTGAGAGGTGTGCAACGAGGCACCACCATCGACGCACATGGCCTCCATAGCTTTCTGGAACTCGTGCTCGCCGGACTCGTCGTCCTCATCATGGTCATCGTCTCCCTCCTTCTTGTCGCGGCCCCGAGCGGGCCTCTCTTGTTGATTATCTTTGTCGCGGCGACCTCCTCGTCCGCCACACTTCTTGCCGGACGCCTCAGCACCACCCTGGCCCTTCTCCTTATCACGTCTCTCATACTCAGCTTTATGCTTCTCTACAAGGAGCTCAACCTGCCGGCAATTCTGGAGGTCATGGCCCTTGGTGCGATGGATCTTGCAGTACTGCTTGTCGGAGCCTCCCGGCTTGTCGGCAACCGCCAAGGCCCGGCAGGTGGCGCACCCGGCAACTTCCTTGCTGGGGTTGTCAACCTTGGCCTTCTTTGCAGTGCCGGGGTGATGACCCACAAGTATAGGGGATCTATCATAGTCCTTTCGATAAGTAAGAGTGCCGAACCCAACGAGGAGCAGAAGGAAATGACAAGCGGTTTTCAGTAAGGTATTCTCTGCAAGCACTGAAATTATCGGTAACAGATAGTTTTGTGATAAGGTAATTTGTAACGGGTAACAAGTAACAAAAGTAAACAAGGTGCATCAAGGTGGCCCAATCCTTTTTGTAGCAAAGGACAAGCCTGGATGAACTCTTATATAAAGGAAAGCTCTCCCGAGGACACATGGGAATTATTGTCAAGCTAGTTTTCATCACACTCATATGATTCGCGTTCGTTACTTTGATAATTTGATATGTGGGTGGACCGGTGCTTGGGTGCTACCCTTCCTTGGACAAGCATCCCACTTATGATTAACCCCTATTGCAAGCATCCGCAACTACAAAAGAAGTATTAAGGTAAATCCAACCATAGCATGAAACATGTGGATCCAAATCAGCCCCTTACGAAGCAACGCATAAACTAGGGTTTAAGCTTCTGTCACTCTAGCAACCCATCATCTACTTATTACTTCCCAATGCCTTCTTCTAGGCCCAAACAATGGTGAAGTGTCATGTAGTCGACGTTCACATAACACCACTAGAGGAAAGACAACATACATCTCATCAAAATATCGAACGAATACGAAATTCACATGACTACTTATAGCAATACTTCTCCCATGTCCTCAGGAACAAACGTAACTACTCACAAATCATATTCATGTTCATAATCAGAGGGGTATTAATATGCATAAAGGATCTGAACATATGATCTTCCACCAAATATACCAACTAGCATCAACTACAAGGAGTAATCAACACTACTAGCAACCCACATGTACCAATCTGAGGTTTTGAGACAAAGATTGGATACAAGAGATGAACTAGGGTTTGAGATGAGATGGTGCTAGTGAAGATGTTGATGGAGATTGACCCCCTCCCAATGAGAGGATCGATGGTGATGACGATGGTGATGATTTCCCCCTCCCGGAGGGATGTTTCCCCGGCAGAACAGCTCCGCCGGAACCCTAGATTGGTTTCGCCAGGTTCCACCTCGAGACGGCGGCGCTTCGTCCTGAAAGCTTCCTTCTGATTTTTTCCAGGGCAAAAGACTTCATATAGCCAAAGATGGGCACCGGAGGCCTGCTAGGGGGCCCACGAGGCAGGGGCGCGCCCAGGGGGGTAGGGCACGCCCCCACCCTCGTGGACAGTGTGTGGCCCCCTCTGGTGCTTTCTTCGCCCAATATTTTTAATATATTCCAAAACTGACTTCTGTGGAGTTTCAGGAATTTTGGAGTTGTGCAGAATAGGTCTCTAATATTTGCTCCTTTTCCAGCCCAGAATTCCAGCTGCCGGCATTCTCCCTCTTCATGTAAACCTTGTAAAATAAGAGAGAAAAGGCATAAGTATTGTGACATAATGTGTAATAACAGCCCATAATGCAATAAATATCGATATAAAAGCATGATGCAAAATGGGCGTATCAACTCCCCCAAGCTTAGACCTCGCTTGTCCTCAAGCGGAAGCCGATAACGAAAAATATTCCCACATGTTTAGAGATAGAGGTGCCGATAAAATAAAATACGGACATGAGGGCATCATGATCATTCTTATAACAGCAACATATATATATTGTCATATGATTTCTTATGCTAAAGTATCAATATATTCACAATGTCAAGTATGAATCAGAAACTTCATTGAAAACTAGCAAACTATAATCTCAGACATTGAAGCAATTGCAATTTATCATAACATCGGAAAGAGTCAATATAAGAGCTTTTCAGCACGTCCACATACTGAACTATCATTTAGTCTTTCACATTTGCTAACACTCACGCAATACTTATGGGTATGGAGTTTTAATCGGACACAGAGAAAGATAGGGGCTTATAGTGTTGCCTCCCAACCTTTTACCTCAAGGGTAATGTCAACAATAATAGTTTATGATAACTTACATCCAATTGGATATATATATATATCAGGATCTTTCCAACACAATGTGCTTGCCCAAGGATAAAATGTAAAAAGGAAAGGTGAAGATCACCATGACTCTTGTATAAGGTATAAGACAAGAATTAAAGATAGGCCTTTCGCAGAGGGAAGCAGAGGTTGTCATGTGCTTTTATGGTTGGATGCACGAAATCTTAATGCAAAAGAACGACACTTTATCTTGCCACTTGTGATAGGGACCTTTATTATGCAGTCCGTCGCTTTTATTGCTTACATATTTAGAGAGCATTTTTTATTGCATGCAACAATGACAACTTACTTGAAGGATCTTACTCAATCCATAGGTAGATATGGTGGACTCTCATGGCAAAACCGGGTTTAAGGATATTTGGAAGCACAAGTAGTATCTCTACTTGGTGCAAAGAATTTTGCTAGCATGAGGGGGAAAGGCAAGCTCAACATGTTGGATGATCCATGACAATATGCTTTATTTCGGATATAAGAAAACATAACCCATTACGTTGTCTTCCTTGTCCAACATCAACTTTTTATCATGTCATATTTTAATGAGTGCTCACAATCATAAAAGATGTCCAAGATAGTATATTTATATGTGAGAACCTCTCTTTCTTTATTACTTCCTATTAATTGTAACGATGACCAAAACTATGTTGTCAACTTTCAACAACTTTTATTCATCATACTCTTTTATATGTGAAGTCATTACTCTCCATAAGATCAATATGACCTCTTTAATTCTTTTTACTCTTTCTCTTCTCTTTTATTTTTATTCCCTCATGATCATAGCAAGATAATCAATCCCTTTACTCAAAACTAATCTTTATTATATATAGCTCACGGACTCGATTACATAGAAAGATCATAAAGCAAAACTCAAAACTAAATCATACTAAAACTTTATTCTACTAGATCAAGATATTACCAAAAGGATTTAACTAAGAAAAACGGTAAAGACAGGAGTGTGATGGTGATATGATACCGGGGCACCTCCCCCAAGCTTGGGTTGCCAAGGGGACTGCCCATACCCATGTGATTATGTCTCCTTCTTCGGGGGTGAAGAGGATGGTGATGATGAAGATAATTGTGCCTTCAGCTTTTTCATATTGTACTTGAGAAGAGCGATTTCCTCCTTTAAATCATCGACCTCCGATTCCAGCATCAAGATCTTGTCACATAAATCCCCTTTGCTTTTCTGCCGAAAATGAGAAGGAATAGATCGGTTGTTAGACAGTTTAGCCCTCTTAGTGAGACTAGACTTCTTGAACTTCACGTGCATATCCCCAGGTTGAGGTAGAGGAATATCCTCCTTCTCTGAACTTGAATCATTGATCCTCCTCAAATGAGCATCCTCCTCATCATCCGTAGTTCGACCACAAGGAGATAGGCCCCCATAGGTCTTTGGGTCAGCAATGAGATGTGAGACATAGCTCTCTCCGTCGGAGTCCTGAGATGACATCTTGCTCTAAATCTGCTATGGAAATACCTCGAAACAAAAACAGAGGATATCTGCGTGGTACGATGGTCAAAACCTTCGGGAGATTATATAATGAATTTTTACCGACCAAAAGAAGTATCATGCAAGAAAACGGAGTCCGAAGAGCACATGAGGTGCCCACGAGGCAGGGGGCGCGCCCTCCACCCTCGTGGATGCCTCGTGTCCTCTTCGGACTACTTCTTATTTTCCTATTTTCTTAAATATTCCAAAACAGAGAAAAATTGCTACTAGAACTGTTTTGGAGTCGGTTTACTTACCGTACCACATACCTATTCCTTTTCGGAGTCTGAAACGCTCTGGAAAGTGTCCCTTATGTATTCCTCCAGGGTTACGGTTTCAATAACATTAGTTTCAACATTTATTGGATTACCTGAGATATAATGTTCAATTCTTTGACCGTTCACCACCTTCGGATTTGTGCCTTCGAAGTTGTTGATTTTATGGCACCGGAACGATAGACCTCCTCGATAACGTAAGGACCTTCCCATTTAGAGAGGAGTTTTCCTGCAAAAAATCTTAAACGAGAGTTGTATGGCAAAACATAATCACCTACATTAAACTCACGCTTTTGTATCCTTTTGTCATGCCATATTTTAAATTTTTCTTTAAACAGTTTGGCATTCTCATAGGCTTGGGTTCTCCATTCATCAAGTGAGCTAATGTCAAATAGTCTCTTCTCACCGGCAAGTTTGAAATCATAATTGAGCTCTTTATGCGCAATATGTTTTATGTTCTAGTTCGAGAGGTAAGTGACAAGCTTTTCCATAAACCATCTTACACGGAGACATACCCATAGGATTTTTAAATGCAGTTCCATAGGCCCATAATGCATCATCAAGTTTCGTGCACCAATTCTTTCTAGATCTATTAACAGTCTTTTGCAAAATTAATTTAAGCTCTCTATTACTCAATTCTACTTGACCACTAGATTGTGGGTGGTATGGAGATGCAATTCTATGATTAACATCATACTTAGCAAGCATTTTACGAAAAGCACCATGAATAAAATGTGAACCACCATCAGTCATTAAATATCTAGGGACTCCAAACCTCGGAAAAATAACTTCTTTAAGCATCTTAATAGAGGTGTTATGATCAACACTACTAGTTGGAATAGCTTCTACCCACTTATTAACGTAATCAACATAAACTAAAATATGTGTGTACCCATTAGAGGAAGGAAACGGTCCCATATAATCAAAGCCCCAAATATCAAATGGTTCAATAACGAGTGAATAGTTCATAGGCATTTCTTGACGTCTACTAATATTACCAATTCTTTGACATTCATCACAAGACAAGACAAACTTACGGGCATCTTTGAAGAGAGTTGGCCAATAAAAACCAGATTGCAATACCTTATGTGTAGTTCTATCTCCAGCGTGGTGTCCTCCATAAGCCTCAGAGTGACACTTGCGTAGGATCTGTTCCTGTTCATGCTCAGGTACACAACGTCTAATAACACCATCTACTCCTTCTTTATAAAGGTGTGGGTCATCCCAGAAGTAATGTCTTAAATCATAGAAAAACTTTTTCTTTTGCTGGTATGTGAAACTAGGTGGTATAAATTTAGCAACAATGTAATTAGCATAATCAACATACCATGAAGCAGTATGAGAAGCATTTATGATAGCTAATTGTTCATCAGGAAAGCTATCATCAATAGGTAGTGGGTCATCAAGAACATTCTCTAACCTAGATAAGTTGTCTGCAACGGGGTTCTCAGCTCCCTTTCTATCTATAATATGCAAATCAAATTCTTGTAGTAGGAGAACCCATCTAATAAGTCTAGGTTTAGCATCTTTCTTTTCCATAAGATATTTGATAGCAGCATGATCAGTGTGAACAGTTACTTTAGAATCAACTCTGTAAGGTCTGAACTTATCACAAGCAAATACAACTGCTAAAAATTCTTTTTCAGTAGTAGCATAATTTCTCTGGGCACTGTCTAGAGTTTTACTAGCATATTGGATAATATTTAATTTCTTATCAACTCTTTGTCCTAGAACAGCACCTACATCATAATCACTAGAATCACACATAATTTCAAAGGGTAAATTCCAATCAGGTGGCCGAACAATGGGTGCTGAAATCAAGGCTTTCTTAAGTATTCAAATCCTTCTACACAATCATCATCAAAGACAAAAGGAACATCTTTTTGTAAGAGATTAGTCAGAGGCCTAGAAATTTTTGAAAAGTCTTTAATGAACCTCCTATAAAAACCGGCATGACCAAGGAAACTTCTTATACCTTTAATGTCCTTAGGACACGACATCTTTTCAATAGCATCAACTTTAGCTTTATCAACTTCAATACCTCTTTCAGAAATTTTATGCCCCAAGACAATACCTTCATTAACCATAAAGTGGCACTTCTCCCAATTCAAGACAAGATTAGTTTCTTCACATCTCTGCAAAACTCGATCAAGGTTGCTTAAGCAATCATCAAAAGAAGTTCCATATACGGAAAAATCATCCATGAAAACCTCAACAATCTTTTCACAAAAGTCAGAGAATATACAGTCATACATCTTTGAAAGGTAGCAGGTGCATTACATAAACCAAAAGGCATACGTCTATAAGCAAAGGTACCGAAAGGGCAAGTAAAAGTGTTTTTTTCTTGATCCTCTTTTGACACAGGTATTTGAGAGAAACCAGAATAGCCGTATAGAAAGCAAAAATGTGTATGTTTGGATAATCTTTCTAGCATTTGATCAATAAAAGGTAAAGGGTAATGGTCCTTTTTAGTAGCTTTATTTAGTTAGCGGAAATCAACTACCATTCTATAACCTGTAACAATTCTTTGTGGGATAAATTCATCTTTATCATTAGGAACAACAGTAATACCTCCCTTCTTAGGGACACAATGGACAGGACTTAGTCACTGACTATCAGCAACGGGATAAATTATACCTGCCTCCAAAAGCTTTAGTATTTCATTTCTTACCACTTCTTCCATCTTAGGATTTAACCGTCGTTCGTGATCAACAACCGGTTTACCGTCTTTCTCCAATTTTATTTTGTGTTGGCATAGAGTGGGACTAATGCCCTTAAGATCATCAAGAGTATATCCAATTGCAGCACGATGCTTCTTCAGAGTTTTCAATAATTTCTCTTCTTCCTTCTTTGAAAGGTTAGCACTAATAATAACATGATATATCTTCTTTTCATCAAGATAAGCATATTTAAGAGTATCAGGTAATGGTCTAAGCTCAAACACGGGATCACCCTTGGGTGGAGGAGGATCCCCTAGAATTTCAACAGGAAAGTTGTGTTTCAAAATAAGTCCCTGCTTGAAGAATACTTCATCTATTTCCCTTCTTTCATTCATAAACATATCATTTTCATGGTCTAACAAATATTGTTCTAAAGGATCACTAGGAGGCACGGCAATAGAGGAAATACCAATAATTTCATCTTTACTAGGCAATTCTTTATCATGGGGTTGTCTACGAAATTTAGCAAAATTAAAATCATGAGACATATCCCCTAAACCAATAGTAACAATACCCTTTTTGCAATCTATCTTAGCATTAATAGTATTCAAGAAGGGTCTACCAAATATAATGGGACAAAAGTCATCTTGTGGGGAACCAAGGACAAGAAAATCAGTAGGATATTTAACTTTCCCACACAAGACTTTAACATCTCTAACAATCCCAACTGGTGAAATAGTATCTCTATTGGCAAGCTTAATTGTAACATCAATACCTTCTAACTCAGCAGGTGCAATATCATGCATAATTTCTTCGTATAAAGAATGAGGTATTGCACTCGCACTAGCACCCATATCACATAAGCCATGATAACAATGATCTCCTATTTTAACAGAAATAACAGGCATGCCTACAATAGGTCTATGTTTACCTTTAGTATCGGGTCTAGCAAATCTAGCAGCTTCATCACAGAAGTAAATAGTGCCCATCAATATTATCGGCCATGAGATCTTTAACCATAGCAATAGTAGGTTCAATTTTAATTTGCTCAGAGGGTGTAGGTGATCTAACATTACTCTTATGAACAACAGTTGAAGCTTTAGCATGATCCTTTATTCTAACAGGGAAAGGTGGTTTCTCAATATAAGCGGAAGGAGCAATAGGATCAACATTATAAGTGATACTCTTTTCTTCAACTTTAATAGGTTCAATTACTTTTACTCCAATGGGAGGATTATATTTAAACCAATTCTCCTTAGGGAGATGAACATGAGTAGCAAAGGATTCACAGAAAGAAGCTACTATCTTAGAGTCAAGTCCATATTTAGTGCTAAATTCACGAAAAACATCGGTATCCATAAAAGATTTAACACAATCAAACTTAGGTGTTATACCTGACTCCTTACCTTCATTGAGTTCCCAATCTTCAGAGTTGCATTTAATTCTTTCCAATAAATCCCATCTGAATTCAATAGTCTTCACCATAAAAGAACCAGTACAAGAAGTATCGAGCATGGAGCGATTATTGAGAGAAAGTCGAGCATAAAAATTTTGAATAATAATTTCTCTTGAGAGCTCATGATTGGGGCATGAATACAACATTTACTTAAGCCTCCCCCAAGCTTGAGCGATGCTTTCTCCTTCGCGAGGCGAAAAATTATATATATAATTACGATCACGATGAACGAGATGCATAGGATAAAACTTCTGATGAAATTCCAATTTCAATCGGTTGTAGTTCCATGATCCAATATCATCGCATAGGTAAACCTCAATTTGATATTGGGGTACATAGCTAGCCCGGATCCTTAACAGCCTACCCCAAGCATGTTTCAAAGATTCATCGAGTAAATAACGAAAAATTCCGGAATCATCTTCATCAAAATTGTTAAGACCCTCATTGACAACTCCGGCAGGTTTTTCCATAGCTTTATTTATGAGTTTAGATAGAATAGAAGGATCGTCCAAGCTCGGGAGAGGACCCCCAACTCTTTTTGGTTCCGACATGGCGAGGGAAAAGCGAGCGAAAAGAGGCAAACGAAAAAGAGAGAGGTCGAATAAAACGGCAAGGGTGAAGTGGAGGAGAGGAAAACGAGAGGCAAATGGCAAATAATGTAATGCGAGGGAGATGAGTTTGTGATGGGTACTTGGTATGTCTTGACTTGACTTGACTTGGCGTAGATCTCCCCGGCAACGGCGCCAGAAATCCTTCTTGCTACCTCTTGAGCACTGCGTTGGTTTTCCCTTGAAGAGGAAAGGGTGAAGCAGTAAAGTAGCGTAAGTATTTCCCTCAGTTTTTGAGAACCAAGGTATCAATCCAGTAGGAGACCACGCACGAGTCCCTCGCACCTACACAAACAAACAAGAACCTCGCAACCAACGCGATAAAGGGGTTGTCAATCCCTCAACGGTCACTTACGAGAGTGAGATCTGATAGATATGATAAGATAATATTTTTGGTATTTTTATGATAAAGATGCAAAGTAAAATAAAAGGCAATAAAAATAGCTAAGTGTTGGAAGATTTATATGATGGAAAATAGACCCGGGGGCCATAGGTTTCACTAGTGGCTTCTCTCGAGAGCATAAGTATTATGGTGGGTGAACAAATTACTGTTGAGCAATTGATAGAATTGAGCATAGTTATGAGAATATCTAGGTATGATCATGTATATAGGCATCACGTCCGCGACAAGTAGACCGACTCCTGCCTGCATCTACTACTATTACTCCACACATCGACCGCTATCCAGCATGCATCTAGAGTATTAAGTTCAAAAGAACAGAGTAACGCTTTAAGTAAGATGACATGATGTAGAGGGATAAACTCATGCAATATGATATAAACCCCATCTTGTTATCCTCGATGGCAACAATACAATACGTGCCTTGCTGCCCCTACTGTCACTGGGAAAGGACACCGCAAGATTGAACCCAAAGCTAAGCACTTCTCCCATTGCAAGAAAGATCAATCTAGTAGGCCAAACCAAACTGATAATTCGAAGAGACTTGCAAAGATAACCAATTATACATAAAAGAATTCAGACAAGATTCAAATATTGTTCATAGATAAACTTGATCATAAACCCACAATTCATCGGTCTCAATAAACACACCGCAAAAGAAGATTACATCGAATAGATCTCCATGAGAATCGTGGAGAACTTTGTATTGAGATCCAAAGAGAGAGAAGAAGCCATCTAGCTAATAACTATGGACCCGAAGGTCTGAGGTAAACTACTCACACATCATCGGAGAGGCTATGGTGTTGATGTAGAAGCCCTCCGTGATCAATGCCCCCTCCGGCAGGACGCCGGAAAAGGCCCCAAGATGGGATCTCACAGGTACAGAAGGTTGCGGCGGTGGAATTAGGTTTTTGTGGATGCTTCTGTTGGTTTGGGGGTACGTAGGTATATATAGGAGGAAGAAGTACGTCGGTGGAGCAATGTGGGCCCTGCGAGGGTGGAGGGCGCGCCCCCCTACCTCGTGCCCTCCTGGTTGCTTTCTTGGCGTAGGGTCCAAGTCCTCTGGATCACGTTCGTTCCGAAAATCACGTTCCCGAAGGTTTCGTTCCGTTTGGACTCTGTTTGATATTCTTTTTCTGCGAAACACTGAAATAGGCAAAAAATAGCAATTCTGGGCTAGGCCTCCGGTTAATAGATTAGTCCCAAAAATAATATAAACGTGTATAATAAAGCCCATTAATCATCCGAAACAGAATATAATATAGCATGAAGCAATCAAAAATTATAGATACGTTGGAGACGTATCAAGCATCTGCATCCCCAAGCTTAATTCATGCTCGTCCTCGAGTAGGTAAATGATAAAAATAGAATTTTTGATGCGGAATGCTACTTGGCCTAATTTCAATGTAATTCTCTTAATTGTGGTATGAATATTCAGATCCGAAAGATTCAAGACAAAAGTTTAATATTGACATAAAAATAATAATACTTCAAGCGTACTAACTAAGTAATTATGTCTTCTCAAAATAACATGGCCAAAGAAAGTTATCCCTACAAAATCATATAGTCTGGCTATGCTCTATCTTCACCACACAAAGTATTTAAATCATGCACAACCCTGATGACAAGCCAAGCAATTGTTTCATACTTTTGGTGTTCTCAAACTTTTTCAATCTTCACGCAATACATGAGCGCGAGCCATGGACATAGCACTATATGTGGAATAGAATGGTGGTTGTGGAGAAGACAAAAAAAGGAGAAGATAGTCTCACATGAACTAGGCGTATCAACGGGCTATGGAGATGCCCATTAATAGATATAATTGTGAGTGAGTAGGGATTGCCATGCAACGGATGCACTAGAGCTATAAGTATATGAAAGCTCAACAAAAGAAACTAAGTGGGTGTGCATCCAACTCGCTTGCTCACGAAGACCTAGGGCATTTTGAGGAAGCCCATCATTGGAATATACAAGCCAAGTTCTATAATGAAAAATTCCCACTAGTATATGAAAGTGATATCATAGGAGACTCTCTATCATGAAGATCATGGTGCTACTTTGAAGCACAAGTGTGGTAAAAGGATAGTAACATTGTCCCTTCTCTCTTTTTCTCTCATTTTTTTATTTGGGCCTTTTCTCTTTTTTTATGGCCTCTTTTTTTTAGTCCGGAGTCTCATCCCGACTTGTGGGGGAATCATAGTCTCCATCATCCTTTCCTCACTTGGGACAATGCTCTAAAAATGATGATCATCACACTTTTATTTGCTTACAACTCAACAATTACAACTCAATACTTAGAACAAAATATGACTCTATGTGAATGCCTCCGGCGGTGTACCGGGATATGCAATGAATCAAGAGTGACATGTATGAAAGAATTATGAACGGTGGCTTTGCCACAAATACGATGTCAACTACATGATCATGCGAGGCAATATGACAATCATGGAGCGTGTCATAGTAAACGGAACGGTGGTAAGTTGCATGGCAATATATCTCGGAATGGCTATGGAAATGCCATGATAGGTAGGTATGGTGGCTGTTTTGAGGAAGGTATATGGTGGGTGTATGATACCGGCGAAAAGTGCGCGGTATTAGAGAGGCTAGGAATGGTGGAAGGAAGAGAGTGCGTATAATCCATGGACTCAACATTAGTCATAAAGAACTCATATACTTATTGCAAAAATCTACAAGTTATCAAAGCAAATTATTACGCGCATGCTCCTAGGGGGATAGGTTGGTAGGAAAATACCATCGCTCGTCCCCGACCGCCACTCATAAGGAAGACAATCAATAAATAAATCATGCTCCGACTTCATCACATAACGGTTCACCATACGTGCATGCTACAGGAATCACAAACTTTAACACAAGTATTTCTCAAATCCACAACTACTCAACTAGCATGACTCTAATATCACCATCTTTATATCTCAAAACAATTATCAAGCATCAAACTTCTCATGGTATTCAACACACTCATAAGAATTTTTTTACTAATCTTGAATGCCTATCATAATTAAAGCAAATTACCAAGCTGTTTTGTAGGACTCTCAAAATAATCTAAGTGAAGCATGAGAGAACAATAGTTTCTATAAAACAAATCCACCACCGTGCTCTAAAAGATATAAGTGAAGCACTAGAGCAAAAACTATATAGCTCAAAAGATATAAGTGAAGCACATAGAGTATTCTAACAAATTCCGAATCATGTGTGTCTCTCTCAAAAGGTGTGTACAGCAAGGATGATTGTGTAAACTAAAAACAAAGACTCAAATAATACAAGACGCTCCAAGCAAAACACATATCATGTGGTGAATAAAAATATAGCTCCAAGTAAAGTTACCGATGGAAGTAGACGAAAGAGGGGATGCCTTCCGGGGCATCCCCAAGCTTTGGCTTTTTGGTGTCCTTAGATTATCTTGGGGTGCCATGGGCATCCCCAAGCTTAGGCTCTTGCCACTCCTTGTTCCATAATCCATCAAATCTTTTACCCAAAACTTGAAAACTTCACAACACAAAACTTAACAGAAAATCTCGTGAGCTCCGTTAGCGAAAGAAAACAAAACACCACTTCAAGGTACTGTAATGAACTCATTCTTTATTTATATTGGTGTTAAACCTACTGTATTCCAACTTCTCTATGGTTTATAAACTATTTTACTAGCCATAGATTCATCAAAATAAGCAAACAACACACGAAAAACAGAATCTGTCAAAAACAGAACAGTCTGTAGTAATCTGTAACTAACGCAAACTTCTGGAACTCAAAAAATTCAGCCAAAATAGGACGACCTAGACAATTTGTTTATTGATCAGCAGCAATTGGAATCAATATTTTATCACGTTCTGGTGATTTTTAACAATTGTTTTCGTGAACAGAAAGTTTCTGGAATTTTCAGCAAGATCAAATAACTATCATCCAAGAAGATCCTATAGGGTTAACTTGGCACAAACACTAATTAAAACATAAAAACAAATCTAACCAGAGGCTAGATCAAATATTTATTCCTAAACAGAAGCAAAAACTAAAAAACTAAAAATAAAATTGGGTTGCGTCCCAACAAGCGCTATCGTTTAACGCCCCTAGCTAGGCATAAAAGCAAGGATAGGTCTAGGTATTGCCATCTTTGGTTTTAGGGAAGAAAAGAGTAAACTTGTTATATATGGAATTAATCTTTCTATTTTGATAAAGCACGTTGCTATTAATGGTACAAGAAATATTAAGCACGTTGCGGAAATTGGTATCTAGGCTATCTTTTATTTCTTTGATAGATTCGTTTTGGTAGGAGAGCAAAAGAGATGTGGATTCAACTTTCTCATTCATGGGGTGCCCAAATATAGCTTTCATCTTTTCATAGGTATCTATGGGGTCCCCTTCAAGAAAACCCTCTTCAAAAATAGAATCTAAAACTTGTTTGAACGAAGCGGGCAACCCAACATAAAAGCTTTTTAGGTAAACCTCAATTTGATATTGGGGTACATAGCTAGCCCGGATCCTTAACAGCCTATCCCAAGCATCTTTCAAAGATTCATCGAGTAAATAATGAAAAATTCCGGAATCATCTTCATCAAAATTATTAAGACCCTCATTGACAACTCCGGCAGGTTTTTCCATAGCTTTATTTATGAGTTTAGATAGAATAGAAGGATCGTCCAAGCTCGGGAGAGAACCCCCAACTCTTTTTGGTTCCGACATGGCGAGGGAAAAGCGAGCAAAAAGAGGCAAATGAAAAAGAGAGGGCGAATAAAACGGCAAGGGTGAAGTGGGGGAGAGGAAAACGAGAGGCAAATGGCAAATAATGTAATGCGAGGGAGATGAGTTTGTGATGGGTACTTGGTATGTCTTGACTTGACTGGACTTGGCGTAGATCTCCCCGGCAACGGCGCCAGAAATCCTTCTTGCTACCTCTTGAGCACTGCGTTGGTTTTCCCTTGAAGAGGAAAGGGTGATGCAGTAAAGTAGCGTAAGTATTTCCTTCAGTTTTTGAGAACCAAGGTATCAATCCAGTAGGAGACCACGCACGAGTCCCTCGCACCTACACAAACAAACAAGAACCTCACAACCAACGCGATAAAGGGGTTGTCAATCCCTCAACGGTCACTTACGAGAGTGAGATCTGATAGATATGATAAGATAATATTTTTGGTATTTTTATGATAAAGATGCAAAGTAAAATAAAAGGCAATAAAAATAGCTAAGTGTTGGAAGATTAATATGATGGAAAATAGACCCGGGGGCCATAGGTTTCACTAGTGGCTTCTCTCGAGAGCATAAGTATTATGGTGGGTGAACAAATTACTGTTGAGCAATTGATAGAATTGAGCATAGTTATGAGAATATCTAGGTATGATCATGTATATAGGCATCACGTCCGCGACAAGTAGACCGACTCCTGCCTGCATCTACTACTATTACTCCACACATCGACCGCTATCCAGCATGCATCTAGAGTATTAAGTTCAAAAGAACAGAGTAACGCTTTAAGTAAGATGACATGATGTAGAGGGATAAACTCATGCAATATGATATAAACCCCATCTTGTTATCCTCGATGGCAACAATACAATACGTGCCTTGCTGCCCCTACTGTCACTGGGAAAGGACACCGCAAGATTGAACCCAAAGCTAAGCACTTCTCCCATTGCAAGAAAGATCAATCTAGTAGGCCAAACCAAACTGATAATTCGAAGAGACTTGCAAAGATAACCAATCATACATAAAAGAATTCAGAGAAGATTCAAATATTGTTCATAGATAAACTTGATCATAAACCCACAATTCATCGGTCTCAACAAACACACCGCAAAAGAAGATTACATCGAATAGATCTCCACGAGAATCGTGGAGAACTTTGTATTGAGATCCAAAGAGAGAGAAGAAGCCATCTATCTAATAACTATGGACCCGAAGGTCTGAGGTAAACTACTCACACATCATCGGAGAGGCTATGGTGTTGATGTAGAAGCCCTCCGTGATCAATGCCCCCTCCGGCAGGACGCCGGAAAAGGCCCCAAGATGGGATCTCACGGGTACAGAAGGTTGCAGCGGTGGAATTAGGTTTTCGTGGATGCTTCTGTTGGTTTGGGGGTACGTAGGTATATATAGGAGGAAGAAGTACGTCGGTGGAGTAACATGGGCCCCACGAGGGTGGAGGGCGCGCCCAGGGGGGTAGGCGCGCCCCCTACCCTGTGCCCTCCTGGTTGCTTTCTTGGCGTACGGTCCAAGTCCTCTGGATCACGTTCGTTCCGAAAATCACGTTCTCGAAGGTTTCATTCAGTTTGGACTCCGTTTGATATTCTTTTTCTACGAAACACTGAAATAGGCAAAAAAACAGCAATTCTGGGCTGGGCCTCCGGTTAATAGGTTAGTCCCAAAAAAAATATAAAAGTATATAATAAAGCCCATTAATCATCCAAAACAGAATATAATATAGCATGAAGCAATCAAAAATTATAGATACGTTGGAGACGTATCAACACACTATATAAATTTTTCCTTACCAAATTCCACTTACCAAAGGCGCTTCACTCGCCGGCAACGGCGCTAGAAAAGAGTCTTGATGACCCACAAGTATAGGGGATCTATCGTAGTCCTTTCGATAAGTAAGAGTGTCGAACCCAGCGAGGAGCAGAAGGAAATGACAAGCGGTTTTCAGTAAGGTATTCTCTGCAAGAACTGAAATTATCGGTAACAGATAGTTTTGTGATAAGGTAATTTGTAACGGGTAACAAGTAACAAAAGTAAAAAAGGTGCAGCAAGGTGGCCCAATCCTTTTTGTAGCAAAGCACAAGCCTGGATGGACTCTTATATAAAGGAAAGCGCTCCCGAGGACACATTGGAATTATTGTCAAGCTAGTTTTCATCACACTCATATGATTCGCGTTCGTTACTTTGATAATTTGATATGTGGGTGGACCAGTGCTTGGGTGCTGCCCTTCCTTGGACAAGCATCCCACTTATGATTAACCCCTATTGCAAGCATCTGCAACTACAAAAAGAAGTATTATGGTAAACCTAACCATAGCATGAAACATGTGGATCCAAATCAGCCCCTTACGAAGCAACGCATAAACTAGGGTTTAAGCTTCTGTCACTCTAGAAACCCATCATCTACCTATTACTTCCCAATGCCTTCCTCTAGGCCCAAACAATGGTGAAGTTTCATGTAGTCGACGTTCACATAACACCACTAGAGGAAAGACAACATACATCTCATCAAAATATCGAACGAATACCAAATTCACATGAGTACTTATAGCAAGACTTCTCCCATGTCCTCAGGAACAAATGTAACTACTCACAAATCATATTCATGTTCATAATCAGAGGGGTATTAATATGCATAAAGGATCTGAACATATGATCTTCCACCAAATATACCAACTAGCATCAACTACAAGGAGTAATCAACACTACTAGCAACCCACGGGTACCAATCTGAGGTTTTGAGACAAAGATTGGATACAAGAGATGAACTAGGGTTTGAGATGAGATGGTGTGGGTGAAGATGTTGATTGAGATTGACCCCCTCCTGATGAGAGGATCGATGGTGATGACGATGGTGATGATTTCCCCCTCCCGGAGGGATGTTTCCCCGGCAGAACAGCTCCGCCGGAGCCCTAGATTGGTTTCACCAGGTTCCGCCTCGAGACGGCGGCGCTTCATCCCGAAAGCTTCCTTTTGATTTTTTTCCAGGGCGAAAGACTTCATATAGCCAAAGATGGGCACCGGAGGCCTGCCAGGGGGCCCACGAGGCAGGGGGCGCGCCCAGGGGGTAGGGCGTGCCCCCACCCTCGTGGATAGGGTGTGGCCCCCTCTGGTGCTTTCTTCGCCCAATATTTTTAATATATTCCAAAACTGACTTCCGTAGAGTTTCATGACTTTTGGAGTTATGCAGAATAGGTCCCTAATATTTGCTCCTTTTCCAGCCCAGAATTCCAGCTGCCGGCATTCTCCCTCTCCATGTAAACCTTGTAAAATAAGAGAGAAAAGGCATAAGTATTGTGACATAATGTGTAATAACAACCCATAATGCAATAAATATCGATATAAAAGCATGATGCAAAATGGGCGTATCACAGGGTCGTCGGATCCCTCGACGGTAAGCACGATCTTACCCTTACGCTTCCTATTGCGGCGTCGGCCCTTCTTTGTCGGGGCGACGACGTCTTCATCTGTGGAATCGGTTTCCGCGCCGACATCTTCGTCGGGGTACTTCCTCCCTTCTTCAGCCCGAGCACATATCGGCCAGAACATAAAGCTTGGCTACATCCTTAACCTTGTTCATTGCCAGCTCCTCATGCATCTTGCGGTTGCGCATATTCTGGTGGAATGCACTGATGACGGCTGGATGAACATCTGGGATGTTGTACTCCACACGGCTGAACCTTTGTATGTACTTGCGCAGGGTTTCGCCGTCCTTCTGGGGGATGACATGCAAATCACTTGCCTGGCCAGGAGCTTGGTGGCCTCCGGTAAAGGCGCCAACAAACTCGTGGCACAGATCCGACCAAGAAGAAATGGAATCCATTGGCAGGTGCATCAACCATGACATGACGTTGAGCTTAAGTTCCAACGAGAAGTACTTGGCAAGCACCTTGTCGTCGCGAGCCCTGGCAGCTTGCATCGCGATAGTGTAGATGCTGAGGAACTCCAACGGGTGAGTCTTGTTGTTGTACTTTTCTCCGACCTCAGGCTTGAACGTGCGGTGGGTGGGCCACTGGAATTGCCACAGCTCACGGGTAAAGGCTGGACAACCCACCTCGTAAGGTAGGTCACTAGAACCCCCCGGCGCCGGGCAGTCCATAGTGGGCCCCGCACGCCTATCCGACTGATGGCGCGCTTCCCGTCGCCGCTCGATAGTGGTCCGAGCATCTTCCTGAGCTCGCTCCCGAAGAACTTGACGTTGGTCGCAGCGGGCTCGCAGGTCAGATGACACTGTGGAAACGTTGTCACGGGCGTCGGCCCGACGAGCCTGTGGCTGCTGTAGCTGGCGTGGGGGAGGAGAGTGTACCATGGTCGCAGCGCCTCCGGTCCTTCCACCACCGGCGTGCACCGGCTCGACAGAGCGCTGGCTCAAGGGCCCCGCTGGTCATAGTTTATCTTTATTGGTGAAGCTGATGAGGCTCTGAATGGTGGCTCTCCACTCGTCGAGCTTCTCCGCGGCAGGAGGGAAGTCGAGGAGCAGTTGCACGCGTGCAATGCTTCTGCTGGTGTGGGTGGCGGCGAAAGCTGCGTGGACCGTGACGCGCTCCGGCTTCTAACCACGTTAGAGGGAGGTCTATCACGGTCTCGCGGTCGCGCGTCGTTTCCGCCAGCGTCCGGGCGCGCATGCTGGCCCGGTGCATCTCGGGAGTGACGCGAAGGACTCTTCTCGCGGTGGCGCCCGGGGGCACCGACATCGCAGCGTTGCTCGTCGTGCGCGGCCTGGGAAGACTGCGGCACGGGCGCCGGCTGGGGCGTCCTGGAGGTCGTCGCACCGCCCGTGGGCAGCGCGGCCCTGCCCCTGGACCCAACGGCGTGTGGCTCGTCGTCTTGGGCACGAACAATGCCGCTTGCTTGGCTCCGATTGCCAGAGTGTCGCGGACGCTCGCGGGCCACGCCTCCACCACCATCCACGGCTGTCCCGTCGCCCGCCCGCGCTGGCACGAGCGGTCCGGCTCCAGACGATCCAATCGTTGTGATCCCCTTCGTCTTGGGGGCCATGGCGATGATGAAGTCGATGTGCCAACTTTTAGACCAGATTTCACAGCCTCAGAGCCACTACCTGGGGCAATAAAGATGTCGTGGGAAACGACACCTATGGGATCCCAGGGAATCCCTTCTATGGTTGGCGGGGCGTGGAGCTGCGCAAACAGCAGGTCTACCGATTAGCGCGAGGGGATTTTTACCCAGGTTCGGGCCGCAAACGATGCATAAAACCCTAGTCCCGCTTCTGTGTATATTTGGTGTTCTTGAGCTCTTGAACTAGCTGCGGTGCATGCCCAGTCCAAAAAAGTCCGAATCCTTCTACAGTACGCCTCGGGCCTCCTTTTATATGTCAAAGGGGTCGCCATAGTGGCACACAGGAGGTGGAAAGTATCTACAGTGTACAAGTTTCTCGCCTGGCACCGTAGGACAAACGCATTTAATGCATCGCCTATGTGCCCTCTTGCTTTATCAGAGGCGGCAACAGAGCTCATCCCGTCCGTCGCCCTCACCCTGCTTTGATGCGCGTCCAGGCTGACGAGGCATGCAGCGCCATGCTGGCTGGCTAGTTGTTGTGCTGGTGCGGTGACAGGGTCTTCGTGAAGATCTGCATGCCACCACACAGGTGCTTGACTAGTTGGCCTAGAAGCGGCATGCTGCCACGCAAGCGCTTGCCTAGTTTGCGGGCTGGTTTTCGCGTCGGAACGGCCGCGGGGCAGCGAAACGTTGGTGGGTGCGGGCCTGGCCGTGGCCCCGCAGATGTCCCCGGTGATGAAGCCATGTACCTAGGGTAGGGTCATAGGCCTGACCTAGACACCCTCCCTAGGACATTAACCTAAAACCAGAAGCATTCAAAGAGGAGTCATCATTCACTCGACCATGAGGCATTCCACTCGGAAGACTTGAAATCACTCGACCATGGAGATTGTCACTCGACCACCAGAAGATCTAAAGCCACTCCGCACCGCAACGGTCGGACATTACATCATAGCTTTAATGGTCATTATGTCTCTTTATTACTAGCGTTACCAGTAACGCCCCCTCTTGATGTACCTTAAACCCCTTGTAACGTGGGCTGGCTAGGGTCCTGGCGCACTCTATATAAGCCACCCCCCTCCACAGGCACAAGGGTTCGCACCCCTGTAAACACACACATACATAATCCAGTCGACCGCCTCCGGGCTCCGAGACGTAGGGCTGTTACTTCTTCCGAGATGGGCCTGAACTCGTAAAACTCGTGTGTACAACTTCGCCATAGCTAGGATCTTGCCTCTCCATACTTACCCCCCTATTCTACTGTCAGTCTTAGTACCACGACAGTTGGCGCCAACCATGGGTCAGGTGTCTTAGCGACTTGTTGGAGAAGTTGCAATTGTTCCGATCCCCATCATCATGGTTTCTGGCGGAGGATTGGCCGAGGGCCGCGAGATCCGTCTTGGCGCGCTCGTGTTCGTCGCCGACGACTCCGCTTGGATCCAAGAGGCTCCACTCGACGTCAAGGCGCTCCTTGTCCGCGGGGCAACGCACTTTCGTGCGTGCGTCCGTGGCGTCCTTCTGCGGCAGCCGTCGACTCAGTATCGGTCGGCTCCTGTGGCGTCCTCGCTCCCTGCTGTTCGCCGGCGCAAGCGTTCCGATCGGTCGCGGCTCCAGCGGTGGGTGAGGCACGCAGTGGCTCACCAGTCGGCCACCCCACAAGTCATAGCAATCAAGCCCAACGAAACTCTCTACGGCCTGTTCGACTGGCTCCGTCGAGACGGCATCCAAGTGCGACAGCAGTGACCCCGCGGCGGAAGTCATGATGGTCAACGGACCGGGAAGTCCTCCTGGCTTCCCCCGCGACGACGGTGGCGATGGCGGAGGCGATCCGTCGCATGTCCACGAGGAGTACCGCCCCGAGCCCCTCTCTTCGCAGCAGAGGGAAGAGCTTCGCCGCTGTAACATGGATGCACTTCACACTCCTATCGTTGGAGAAACCCCCGAGGCCTGGGTCTTGGAGGAGGCGCGCCTGGCCAACTTGGCTGAGCGCACTCGACTGGAGAACCTCCAGCATGCACTCGACGAGCGTGTTCGGCAGCGGATTCCTGAGTCCAGTCGATGACAGCTTTTTCCGCCTCCAACTCAGGTATACCGAACTCTGATTCAGAATCCCACAGCTATAGCCCGAATAGCAGAGTCAATTCAGCCTTCCCAATTGGAAGCGGGCAAAGGTTTGATGTAGATCCGGGCGTTACTCCGGGCAGCGGGAGAGCAGAACACGGCAGTATCTCAGTCGCGGAATAGGATTCATAGCACATCTGTGATGGCAGACACCGTTCAGTCGGCTCACAGCCCGAGGTCGCCTCCAAGGCGTGAGGGACGTGGAGATCGGCGAGAACAGTACAGAAACCGTGAACAGTATGATCACCGACTCGACCACGATGATCGTCGTCGAGTGCCCACGCCTCCCCCAAGGAGTGGGTCATACGTGCCTCGGCAACACGATGACAGACGCCCTCACAAGTGGTGGACGAAGGATTCCAGTCGACCCCTGAGAGCTGGGCTTTGATGCGAGATCTATTCTCGTTCAGGGTCTGGTTGTCAGGAACAGAGCTCATAGAGAAGGTCATGACAGAGATTACCCGACTGGCAGATGAGTGCATGTTTCAGGTCCCGAGTGTTTTAGCAGAGCCATCAGAGCAGCAGTGATTCCTCCCAACTTCAGGTTGGTGACTGGAGTCAGCAAATTCACCGGTGAGTCCAAACCTGACACTTGGCTTGAGGACTACCGAGTGGCTGTACTGATCAGTGGTGGCAATGATGAAGTGGCCATGAAGCACCTTCCTCTGATGTTGGAAGGCTCAGCCAGAGCATGGTTGAATCAGTTAGCACCTGGCAGCATATATAGTTGGGAGGAACTCGCCCAAGTGTTTGTTAGGACCTTTGAAGGTACATGCAAACGGCCAGCAGGGTTAACAGAGTTGCAGTCCTGTGTGCAGAAACCGAATGAATCCTTGAGAGATTATATCCAGAGATGGATCACGTTGCACCACACAGTGGAGATTGTGTCAGATCACTAAGCAGTTTGTGCCTTCAACGAAGGTGTTAAGTATCGAGAATTGAACCTGAAGTTTGGTCGGACAGGAGATATGTCCCTGAGTCGGATGATGGAGATCGCCGCCAAGTATGCCAATGGTGAAGAGGAGGACCGACTCCGGAGTGGCAAGCACAAAACAGTCGCCCAAGAAACCGGAGGAGGGAATTCCAGTCGGAAACAGAAACGCAAGGCCGAGCCAGCAGCTCTTGGTGAAGCTTTAGTTGTGGCCCAAGGGAAGTTCAAGGGGAAGCACAAAGGGCCATGGAACCCTAAGAAAGTGAAAGATCAAGATGGAAATGATGTGTTGGATTTACCGTGCCACATTCACACCAAAAAAGATGAAGAGGGTAATCTCATTTACCCTAAACACACCACTCGACAGTGTCAGCTCCTGACCCAGCAGTTCCGAGAGAAACAACCCAAGGAGAAGGAAAAGGAGTCAGACAAGGGTGAGGATAGGGAAGAAGATGATGATGGTTTTCCCAATCTCAATTCCACTCTGATGATTTTTGCTGATGTTGAAAGCAAAAGTCGACTGAAAGGTATAAACACAGAAGTGAACATGGTTTCTCCGGCAACACCAAGTTTTCTGAAGTGGTCCCAGACTGCCATCACATTCGACCAGTCTGACCACCCAGCTCGTATAGCCACCCCTGGGAGGCAAGCGCTGGTGGTCGACCCAGTTGTTGAACGCACTCAACTGACTAAAGTGCTGATGGATGGTGGTAGTGGCCTAAATATCCTGTATACGGAGACCTTGAAGGGAATGGGCATTCCGATGTCCTAGCTCAGTGAAAGCAATATGAGTTTCCATGGCGTTATACCTGGCAAGAAGGCTGAATCACTCGGCCAGATCGCCCTTGATGTGGTTTTCGGGGATTCCAAAAATTACCGCAAGGAAAAGTTGACATTTGAAGTAGTGGATTTCCAGAGTGCTTACCATGCTATTCTGGGTAGGCCTGCTTATGCACGTTTTATAGCTCGACCATGCTACGTGTATCTCAAACTGAAGATGCCTGGTCCTAGAGGAGTGATCACTATCACTGGCAATCTGCAGAAGGCAGAAGAGTGCTTCCAGAAGGGCTCAAAAATTGCCGATGCACAAATGGCAGTAGTAGAATTGCAAGAGTACTAGAAAAATGCGGATCCGAGTGATTTGTTGCGAGCCAAGAAGCCTGCCACAGACTCTGCATTTCAGTCGTCCTGTGAAACGAAACCGATTCATATTCACTCGACCGATCCCAATGCTGCCCCGACTCATATCTCAACAACACTCGACAGCAAATAGGAAGAAGCGCTCATCCAGTTCCTCCGTGAGAACTGGGACATATTTGAATGGAAACCTTCTGACATGCCGGGTGTACCCAGGGGACTTGCTGAGCATCATTTGTGAGACGACCCGAAGGTAAAACCAGTTAAGGAACATCTTCGACGGTCCATCGTACAGAAGAGAAAAGCAATTGGTGAGGAAGTGGCTCGGCTCCTGGCAGCTGAGTTCATCCGATAAATCTACCACTCTGAGTGGCTCGCCAATGTTGCCATGGTCCCCAAGAAGGACGATTCACTTCGCATGTGCATTGACTTCAAGCATATCAATCGGGCCTGCCCGAAAGATCATTTTCCTCTCCCCCGCATCGACCAAATCGTCGACTCGACTGCGGGGTGTGAGCGATTGTCTTTTCTGGACGCCTATTCCGGGTATCATTAGATCTGACTGTATGGACCCGATGAGATAAAAACGACTTTCATCACTCCATTTGGGTGCTTCTGTTATGTCACCATGCCATTCGGCCTCAAGAACGCCGGAGCCACATTCATGAGGATGATTCAGAAGTGTTTTCTCACTCAAATCAGTCGGAATGTGGAAGCATACATGGATGACATTGTAGTCAAGTCACTTAAGGGTTCCGACCTACTGGCTGACCTTGTTGAAACTTTTGCCAACCTCGAAAGGTATGATATCAAGCTTAATCCATCAAAGTGCACATTCGGAGTTCCTGGCGGAAAATTACTCGGTTTCCTCGTTTCCGAACGAGGAATCGACGCTAACCCAGAGAAAGTTGGTGCTATACTCCTGATGAAACGCCCTATGCGTGTGCACGATGTCCAGAAGCTTACTGGTTGTTTGGCCGCCTTGAGTCGATTCATTTCTCGCCTCGGTGAAAAGGCATTGCCTCTTTATCGACTGATGAAGAAGTCTGATAAGTTCGAGTGGACTCCTTAAGCTGATACAACGTTTGTAGAGCTCAAAGCCCTGCTTTCCACCCAGCCGGTGCTCGTTGCCCCAATCAGCAAAGAACCTTTGCTGCTTTACATTGCAGCCACTGGACAAGTTGTCAGTACAGTACTCACGGTCGAGCGAGAAGAAGAAGGAAAAGCCTATAAAGTTCAGCGCCTAGTATATTGTGTTTCTGAAGTTCTGACTCCATCCAAGCAAAGATATCCACATTATCAGAAGCTTGTTTATGGGATTTACATGACCACGAAGAAGGTTGCACATTACTTCTCTGATCACTCCATTACAGTCGTCAGCGATGCACCATTGTCAGAGATCCTGAACAACAGTGATGCAACTGGTCGAGTGGTAAAGTGGGCGATTGAACTCCTTCCCTTGGATATCAAGTTTGAGGCAAAGAAAGCTATCAAGTCCCAAGCAATAGCAGATTTCCTCGCCGAGTGGATTGAACAACAACTGCCGACTCAGATTCACTCGGAGCATTGGACCATGTTCTTCGATGGATCCAAGATGCTGAATGGTTCTGGTGCTGGGGTGGTATTAGTATCCCCCCGAGGCGACAAACTCAGCTATGTTCTCCAGATTCATTTTGACTCCTCCAACAACGAAGATGAATATGAAGCACTTGTGTATGGGTTGCGTATGGCCATTTCACTCGGCGTCCGTCGCCTCATGGTTTACGACGACTCAGATTTAGTGGTTAATCAAGCGATGAAGGAGTGGGATGTCAGAAGTCCAGCTATGACTGGCTACTGTAATGCAGTGAGAAGGTTAGAAAAGAAGTTTGAGGGTTTAGAGCTCCATCACATACCCCGACTGAAAAATCAAGCAGCCGATGATCTGGCAAAGATAGGTTCCAAGAGGGAGGCCATTCCCAGCAATGTGTTCTTAGAACATATTCATACACCTTCAGTTCAAGAAGATCCTTTCACTGAAGAGCCCCCACAACCAAAAAGCGCCACTAAACCGACTGAAGTTGAAGTCCCAGCCGTGGTCGACTTGATCATGGAGGTTTTGGTCATCACTCCCGACTAGACAGTGCCGTACATTTCATACATCCTTATGAAAGAATTCCCAGAGGATGAAGAAGAGGCTCGACAGATCGTCCGTCGATCCAAAGCATTTACTGTGATAAGAGGACTGTTGTTCAGAGAAAGTGTGACTGGAGTCTACCAGAAATGCATAACACCAGAGGAAGGTCGAGTGATCCTCAATGACATCCACTCGGGGACCTGTGGACACCATGCGTCCTCTCAGACCATTGTGGCCAAAGCGTACCGAGCGGGATTTTATTGGCCACGAGCAAACGAGATGGCAAAAGAAATAGTCGACAAATGTGAAGGTTGCCAGTTCTACTCCAACATGTCTCACAAGCCTGCATCAGCCCTGAAGACCATTCCACTCGTCTGGCCCTTTGCTGTTTGGGGTTTGGATATGGTTGGACCTCTGAGGACTGGTAGGAGCGGCTTCACTCACGTGCTCGTGGCAGTCGACAAGTTCACCAAATGGATTGAAGCCAAGCCTATCAAAAACCTTGAAGCCAGTACTGCTGTCAGCTTCATCAGAGAGTTAACATTCAGATACGGTGTTCCACGCAGCATCATCACTGACAATGGGTCGAACTTCGATTCTGATGAGTTCAGAGCCTTCTGTGCTTCCCAAGGTACTCGAGTCGACTACGCTTCAGTCGCCCACCCCTAGTCGAATGGACAAGCTGAAAGAGCAAACAGATTGATTCTCAAAGGACTGAAACCCCGATTGATGCGTGATCTCAAACACGCAGCAGGAGCCTGGGTCGGTAAACTTCCGTTAGTGTTGTGGGGACTAAGGACAACTCCCAATCGGTCGACTGGCCAAACTCCATTCTTCTTGGTTTATGGAGCTGAAGTTGTACTTCCGAGTGACTTGCTCCACAATGCACCCCGAGTCGAGCTTTTCTCAGAGGATGAAGCAGAACAGGCACGGGAAGATGCAGTCGATCTCCTAGAACAGGAAAGAGAGATGGTGTAGCGACCAGACCTCAAACAGTCTGTGCTCTGTGCTTTAGTGTCATCCCTGGATCAGTAATGCTGACACGCACAGTACAAATGGAGGATTTATAACAGAGTAGCAATCACACACTTATTACATCGAGTATCTCAAAAGAGAAATAAGTATGAAAAATATGGCTTAAGGCCATCTAAAACGATAACAGCGGAAGACTTGGAAGATAAGTGAGTCCATCAACTCCAACGGCATCACTGAGTATAAGACCACGACCTAAGGCACCTTACTCGTCGTCTGAAAAGTCTGCAACATAAAACGTTGCAGCCCGAAAATGGGTCAGCACATGGAATATGCTGGCAATGTAACACATAGAGAGTAATGAACATAATAATGCTATACTACATGCATATATGGCTGGTAGAAGGCTCTATGGTTACGGTTTTGCGAAAAGCCAATTTTTCCCTACTGCAAAGGAATAAATTTTATTTAACTATCATGGTGGTTGTTAAACATTGAGAATGGTTGACAGCATTCTCAATCCCAATTAAGTATCATCATTAACCCAACAAAATTAATTAAAGTAACATGGTGATGAGATTCACATGAAAATCCAAGTACTAGATACTCAAGTTGTCCATAACCGGGGACACGGCTAACCATGATTAGTTTATACACTCTGCAGAGGTTTGCACACTTTTCCCCACAAGACTCGACCTCCTCCATTGGGATTCTCGCACTTCATGGTGTTTGAGAAACGGATGACCAAGACACAGTCTTTCAGAAGCGTTAACTCTCTACTCCGGGTAGACAGTACCACCTACAACCCCTACATCTGCTAGTCTACCTCTTCAAGAGCTCACACAACTTAATCAACTATGATAGAGCCCATAATAGCTTGTGGCTGCACACGGAAGTTTCTAGCATGAATAATCTCATGATCCCTTTGAGCCTGGGTGGCGGTCCTTAGAAAAACAGGCAATCCTGGAATACCCAGGTACCTCAATCCACCCAGATGTGAGTTTTAGTTGCCACCTTAAGTAAACCATTAATTAACAATCTCACATCTGTCATGGATACACTCACCCAATCCACGTCTACTAGCATAGCATAGCAATATAAGCAAACGTAGAAGTAACTCCCAAAGGTTGGAATAATAAACAGGTAATAGGTACTACCTCAACTACTTCCCAATACCCACAATTTAATTAGATCCTAACCATGCAATGTTTGAGGGTTGATCTGATGCAATAAAACTGGGTAGTAAAAGAGGCATGATCAAAGTGTTACTTGCCTTGCTGATGATCCGTGAATCCTAGAGATTCGAAGTAGCAAGCGGCGCACTCCGGGTACTCTATCGCAAACAAACAAGCATACAATAAGCACTCATCAAATGCACAGGTAAAACTCAAATAAAAGATCTAACCAGAAAGTTCAACTTAAGAACTCCGGTTTGCAAAAAGAAACAAATCGAACGAAGCAACAAAAGTCAAACGGCGAAAGAAACAAGCTTCGTTTACTAATCTGAATCTAGGTCAAATTTTACAGTAGCAAAAACTTCTTTGAGTAGGTTAAACAGAAAGAGAATTTCGAGACAAAACTCTAGGCGCTTGAATCGCCTGATTCCGATAAACGAGCTAAAAGATAAACCAAAACGAAAATCTGATCCGAAATGGCGATCTAGAATAATCGCGGAAAATCCGACGAAAAAGAAAACTGACGAACAGTTAAACGAACGAACGTTCGTTAGTTGCAACAAACCAACGAACACGTTCACTAATTAATTAAACCGAAAAAATAAACCGATCTATGAAAAAATAAAATAAACCTAGAGTTTCAAAAAAATAAACCGAACGACGAGCGGCGGCTGCGGCTACCTCGTCGGGGCAACTCCGGTGGGGTCGGGAGAGGGCGGCGAGGGGCGGCGGGGTTCGGGCGTCGTCGGGGGCGGCGAGGGGCGACGGGGCGGCGGCGTACGGCGTCGGGGCGGCGAGCTCCTTCGGGCAGCGGGGTCGGCTCCGGCGGCGGCGTCTCCTTGGGCGACGGCAGCTTCGGGAATGGGGGCGGGGTGAGGTGAGGTGAGGGACGGGGGGGAGTATATATGGAGGGGGGTTGCCTTGGGGAAGGGGGCGACGGCGGCGGCGTCGTGGCCGTGCGGGAGTCGGGCGGCGGCTCCGTCTCCAGGTGGGAGACGACAGCGGTTGGGCTGGGCCGCGCGGGGAGCTGGGCCGTCGGCTGGGCTTCGGCCCAGGCGGCGCGCTCGGCTTTTTTTTAATAATTTCACCGAACCTAAAAAAAATCGTAGAAAAATAAATAAAAATCCAAAAATGCCAAAACAAATTTTCACCGTCTAATTAAAATAATTAGAATGAGATGAACAATTTCTTGGCCCAAAAATGCAGTTTTGAAAAACATGCAATTTTTCTAATGCAATAAAAATTGCAAATAAAATCCGAATAAAAATCAAATATTTGTTTTTAATATTTTTCCTCCAATATTTCAATTATTTTGGAGAAGTCATATTTTCTCCTCTCATTTATTTTAATACGAAATATTTTTCGGAGAGAAAAATAATTAAAACCAAAATCCTCTTTTTTTATTATCTGATAAAAATCAAATATGAAAACCGGGAAAATCCCCAACTCTCTCCGAGGGTCCTTGAGTTGCTCAGGATTTTTTTCGAGGATTTGCCAAAATGCAATAAAATATGCTATGCAATGATGATCTAATGTATAACATTCCAAATTGAAAATTTGGGATGTTACAGATGGCCCTGATCCGGTCGACCATTTATCAGCAAGACTTGCGTCGATTTCACGCCAGAAATGTAAGGGGTTGGGCATTTCAAGAGGGAGACTTGGTTCTCCGAGCGGATCAGCAGAAACCACACAAGCTTGCTCCTGCCTGGGAAGGCCCCTTTATTGTCACCGGAGTGCTCCACAACGGAGCGTACCACCTCTACAACGTTGAGCACAAGAAAGACGAGCCACGCGCTTGGAATGCGGAACTGCTCCGCCCATTTTATACTTAAGCACTCAGTGTGTTGAGATGTAATAAGTACCTTCGTAGTTTGTTTATCAAAGACAAGAGTTTTATAGTCTTCTAAAATGATTGTCATTGCTTATATTTGTGTCTGAAATCCCCCAGTGGGTGGCTTAGCTGCGAATCCATTTCGCCTAAGTTTAAAAAATCCTACCGAGTGGTGAGCAAACCTCTCACTCGGGGGCTTAGCTGCGAATCTGTTTCGCCTAAGTTTAAAAAATCCTACCGAGTGGTGAGCAAGCCTCTCACTCGGGGGCTTAGCTGCAGTCCAGTACTCACCTAAGTTTGAAAAATCCTACCGAGTGATGAGCAAGCCTCTCACTCAAGGGCTTAGCTGCAGTCCAGTACTCGCCTAAGTTTGAAAAATCCTACCGAGTGATGAGCAAGCCTCTCACTCGGGGGCTTAGGTGCAGTCTAGTACTCGCCTAAGTTTGAAAAATCCTACCAAGTGATGAGCAAGCCTCTCACTCGGGGGCTTAGCTGCAGTCCAGTACTCGCCTAAGTTTGAAAAATCCTACCGAGTGGTGAGCAACCCTCCCACTCGGGGGCTTAGCTGTAGTCCAGTACTCGCCTAAGTTTGAAAAATCCTACCGAGTGGTGAGCAACCCTCCTGTGACGCCCCCGATTCAATCGTACACTAATCATGCACGCAAACGTGTACGATCAAGATCAGGGAGTCACGGGAAGATATCAAAACACAACTCTAAAACATAAATAAGTCATACAAGCATCATAATACAAGCCAGGGGCCTCGAGGGCTCGAATACTAGTGCTCGATCATAGACGAGTCAGCGGAAGCAACAATATCTGAGTACAGACATGAGTTAAACAAGTTTGCCTTAAGAAGGCTAGCACAAACTGGGATTGTTGAGGATATAGACCTTAGAGTCACCCGCCAGGAGGGGCCGGGTTACTCTAATGGTCATTACCAGAAGCCCGGAGCCAAGCTTGAAGACGGTGGGCCAGAGATGGGCTTAAGACCCGGATATGGCTTAAGGCCCGTAGTTACAATCGTTATTATGGTAGAACTTGTAGTGCAAGGCAAGTATGATTGAGAGTCCGAGCCGGACGCTCTTATGAGCCGGCCGGGACTCTGAGGGCTGCTGGGCGTCAGCCTCCCTATATAAAGGGACGACCTGACAGCGGTTTAGGGACAAGAACAATCTCATCGAGAGCCGGGCATAGCAGTTTAGCTCCCTGGTGATCGTAACCCTAATCAATACCACCTCAACTAGAAGTAGGCTTTTACCTTCACCGTAAGGGGCCGAACCAGTATAAACCCTCGTGTTCCTTGTCCCACATTAACCCCTTCAAGCTTCCTAGTTGCGATGGCTCCACGACTAAGTCCTAGCTCGAGGACATCTGCCGTGACAATTCCACGACAGTTGGCGCCCACCGTGGGGCCAGCGCACGGTGGATTTGAGTTCTTGAAGGGCAGCTTCGAAGGGCTCAAGGGATACGCTGTGGGCCGGATGACCAAGAGTCGTCGCGGCAAGCTCTACATCGACGATGCAAACTGGGGCCCCGACGCCGGCTCAATTGAGTACGGGTACCGGGTCCCCTTCGGCGGAATTCATGTCTTCATTGGCAAGATTGGTGAGCCGGGACCTGAGCCGGATCTCTGTGCCGATCTCATCGAAACGGCTCAGCGCGCACGACCCGCCCGGGCCCGGCCTGCCTTAAGGCGCGCTTTTGTGGGATGCATCCATGGAGGGCCCTCTGATCCAGCTGGGTCTGGTGATGAGACGGCCGCCGGCTCTGACGGCGAGTCGGCCACCGATGAGTCAAACTCGTTGTACCAACTTCAGGATGGCAGGCTCATGGGTTGTTCCGATGGTGACAGTATTCCGGACCTATTTGAGCCGCCAAGTCAGGTTGGAGTTTTTATGGCTGGTGCGCAGCCTGTTCAGAACCCCGCTGCTGGAGCGGGAACCCCGGTGCCTTCGCCGGCTCAGGTGCTAATGGATCTCACGGACAAGATGACGGCCCTGTTAACCGCCACGGTTGACCCGGCGGATCAAGCTCGGCATGACGCGGAGGTGGCACAGTTAAAATTGGATCTAGTGAAGGCTAAAGAGGATCTTGCAGCGGAAGGGATCAGGCTGGCTGCGGAGAGGGCGGCTCTCGATGCCCAAACTCAGCTGATCCAGGCGCAGTCCTTCCAACTCACGATGGATCAAAACGCGGCCAATGAGGTCCTGAGAAGGAGGCATCAAAAGGCCCAATCTCGACTCCCTCCGGTTTACGATCCACGCAACCTCTTCAACACGCCAGGTGCAGGGTCTAGTAACCCGCCAGGGATCATAGCGCCCGGGTCTGGACCCCTTATTCAGCCACGAGTGATGGGGCCTCCCCAGGTGCCCCCTGCCCCGCCTCAGTATGTGCCAATACCCCCGGGTCATTATAATAACCCGCTGGAGAACATGGTCGCTGCGGCAGCACGGCTGGCGGCTCTACCAGTTGACGGCGACTCTCCGACGGCTATTGAAACCCGCCGGGTCAGGGAACTCCTTCAGACAGCACTGGCGCAGCAAGAGGCGTACTCCTACAGCCGGGACAGGATCCACTCGACCCCTCGTCCAGGCCAGAGCCCGAGTTACAGCCGGCACATGGTCTCAGCAACCGGCTCAAGTAACGTCCGACGCCATGACCCGCCCCCTGGCCATGGCCCGGCTCATAATGGAGCCTTTTACGCAGCAGACCAAGCGCGGCAAGAGGCGGAGCAAGTGCCGCAATTGACGGCTTACCAGACCCCCCCGGCTTATCCGACGGCTTCCATTGATGTGGGTATCCCTACCAGGACCGGGGGTGTCCCTTGTTTAGTGCCAGCTATCCGTAATGAACGTCTACCTAAGGATTTCAAGGGCCCTAGGAAGGTGCCTAACTACACAGCTGACTTACAACCCGCAGCCTGGATCGAGAGTTATGAGATGGCTATGGAGCTGCTGGAGGTCAGTGAGGCGGCCATGGCCAAGTATTTCACCATGATGTTAGATGGGACTGCCCGCACTTGGTTGAAAGGGCTACCACCGAATTCCATTGGGTCTTGGGCTGAGCTGAAAGCCCGGTTCATCCAAAACTTCAAAGATACCTGTAGGCAGTCTATGTCAATTGTGGATTTGACTAACTGTAAGCAGCAGGAGGGTGAGTCCACGACACATTGGGTTCGCCGGGTTAAGGAGATCATACATTCGTCAGACAAGATGGATGCCGGCTCAGCGGTTTTAATGCTGGAGCAGAATTGTCGTTTTGTGCCCCTGAAGATGAAACTCGGGCGGCTTAAGCGCGACTGCAGTGATATGGGTACACTAATGGCAGCTCTTGTCAAGTACGCCGATTCTGATGGTACCAAGGATCCCCCTTCAGATGATGAAAGGACAGGGAAGGGAAAGAAGAACGGCAATGGCAAGGGTCCTCAGTTTAACCCGGGGAACCAAGGAGGAGGCAAGCGCAAGGCAGATGGCAGCCTAGAGTTTGTGGCCAACGCCAGCGCACAAGGCAATAACCAGCGACGCAAGGGGAGGCCCCCTCCCCGAGGCGGCGGGTCAGGACCTTCACTGGAGCAGCTGTTGAATGAGCCTTGTCCGAGACACGGCTCTAGAGAGAAGCCAACGACTCATCTATGGAAGGATTGTGCAATCATGAAGGCCTTTAAAAACTACAATGGCCCGGGCGGCGGCTCAGGTGCCGGCGGCTCAGGCGCCGGCGGCTTTCATGGCCCGGGGGGCGGCTCAAATTCTGGTCCTCAGAGCGGTCAAGGGGGCTTTAATCAACAGTCTGGCCAGGGTCATCAACAGCAGCAGGGGGGTTATCAGACCAATCCAAAGCAGCTTAGCGGTGGACAGTATCATGTGTTTACCACTAGTTTGTGCAAGCGAGATCAGAAGCTTCACAAGAGGGCTGTGAATGCTGTTGAGCCGGCGATCCCACGCTACTTGCGGTGGTCTGAGCAACCTATAGTGTGGAGTAGGGAGGATCACCCTCCCCGGGTGGATAACCCGGGCCACTTGGCCTTAGTGGTGGCTCCTCAAGTGGGAGGATATAAATTCACAAAGGTGCTCATGGATGGAGGCAGCAGCATCAACATCCTCTATTATGAGACTTTTCGCCGTATGGGGTTGGTTGATAAGAACCTCAGCCAGTCGAACACTATCTTCCATGGCGTGGTACCTGGTAAGTCGGCTTATCCAGTCGGCAAGATCGAATTGGAAGTGGCTTTTGGTGATGAAAACAACTACAGGGTGGAGAAATTGACCTTTGAGGTGGTCAAGATAAGAAGTCCCTACCATGCTATATTTGGACGGCCAGCTTACGCCAAGTTCATGGCACGGCCGTGTTATGTGTATTTACAGCTCAAGATGCCGGGTCACAATGGGACCATTACGGTTCACGGCAGCCGGAAAGTGGCTCTGGAGTGTGAGGAAGGCGATGCGGCTTATGCAGAATCTGTGTGTGCTACAGAGGAGTTGAAGTTTTACAAGGACAATGTTGACCCAACAGATATGACCTCTCTGAAAAAGCCAACTACAGAACAAGAGCCGGCAATGAAATTTAAATCAGCTGATGAGACTAAACTTGTTGATTTTGTTCCAGGTGACTCATCTCAGCAGTTTAGCATCAGTGCAAATCTGGATCCAAAATAGGAAAGCGCGCTCATCGAGTTCATCCGTGAGAATAGGGACATCTTCGCATGGAAACCTTCTGACATGCCAGGTGTACCTAGAGAACTCGCTGAGCATACTCTCAATGTTGATCCTAAATTTAAGCCGGTCAGACAGTTCCTTCGGCGGTTTAATGAAGAGAGGCGGAAAGCTATTGGTGAAGAGGTGGCCCGGCTCTTGGCGGCCGGGTTTATCGTTGAAGTCTTTCACCCAGAGTGGTTGGCTAACCCGGTGCTCGTACTCAAGAAGAACGGCACCTGGCGGATGTGTGTGGACTACACGGACTTGAACAAGGCGTGTCCGGCTGATCCTTTTGCCCTCCCCCGTATTGATCAAATCATTGATGCTACGGCAGGTTGTGCACGTCTAAGTTTCTTGGATGCTTATTCCGGTTATCATCAGATTAAGATGGCAGTTAAGGACCAGGAGAAGACGGCGTTCATTACTCCCTTTGGAGCCTTCTGCTATGTATCCATGCCTTTTGGACTCAAGTGTGCACAGGCGACTTACCAGCGTTGTGTACAGAACTGTCTTCATAAACAGATTGGGCGTAATGTTCACGCTTACGTGGACGATATTGTGGTTAAGTCCATAAAAGAGGAAACCCTGATAGATGATTTAAGGGAAACCTTTGATAATCTCCGGGTCTATAAGATGATGCTTAACCCGGCCAAGTGTGTCTTTGGTGTTCCTGCAGGCAAACTCTTGGGCTTCTTGGTTTCTGACAGAGGCATTGAGGCTAACCCGGAGAAGATCAAGGCCATCACCTCCCTGGCTAAGCCGGCGTGTATAAATGACGTTCAGCGCTTGGCGGGTCGCATTGCTGCTTTAAGCCGTTTGGGTGAGAAGGCCATGCCCTTATATCAGTTGATGAAGAAAACTGATAACTTTGTCTGGAATGATGCAGCTAATACCGCCTTTGAGGATTTGAAGAAGCAGCTGGCAGAGCCCCCAGTCCTTGCTGCTCCGGTTGATAAGGAGCCCTTGCTACTGTATGTGGCGGCAAACGCACGAGCCGTCAGTGTGGCTATTGTGGTAGAGCGCAAGGAGGCGGGTAAGGAACATCCGGTTCAGCGGCCGGTTTATTATGTCAGCGAAGTGCTCATTGAGTCCAAGCAACGGTACCCGCATTGGCAGAAGCTTGTGTATGGTGTGTTCATGGCGAGCCGGAAACTTAAGCATTATTTTCAGGGTCATCCCATCACTGTGGTCAGCTCTGCCCCCCTTGGTGACATCATCCAAAACAGAGAGGCCACAGGGAGAATTGCTAAGTGGGCTATAGAACTTGGACCTCATGGTCTCAAATATGTGCCACGCACTGCTGTTAAATCTCAGGCCTTGGTGGATTTCATCAATGATTGGACAGAGTCACAAGTGCCTGAGCAGAAGCCGGATAACACATATTGGACTATTCACTTCGATGGGTCCAGGCAGTTGGAGGGCTCGGGGGCTGGTGTTGTATTGGCTTCCCCTAAAGGTGACAAGTTCCATTATGTGCTACAGTTGATGTTTCCTTGCACTAACAATGCGGCTGAGTACGAGGCCTTGCTCCACGGTCTTCGGATGGCTAAGGAAATGAGCTTGAGCCGGGTAAGATGCTTCGGTGACTCAGACTTGGTGGCTCAACAAGTATCCGGCAAGTGGGACTCTAAGGACCCGCTCATGGCGGCTTATCGCCGCGAAGTTGATGCCATTGCTGGGCACTTTCAGGGCTACCAAGTAGAGCACATTGATCGCAGGAAGAACGAGGCGGCTGATGCCCTAAGCCGGCTAGGCTCTCAGCGAAAGCCGGTGCCGCCTAACACTTTCCTGGATGTCCTGTATAGCCCTTCGGTTAAGTTGCCTACGGAGGAAGACTTGGCTGTCCCTGACCCGGAGGCACGACTGGTGGCGGCTCTCCATATCATACCAGACTGGACAATGCCATATCTGGCTTACATGACCCGGGGCGAGTTGCCTGAGGATGAAACTTTGGCCAGGCAAATAACCCGGCGGGCCAAGTCAATGATTGTTATCGATGGCGAGTTACATCATCGCAGTGTTACAGGAGCGTTTCAGCGTTGTGTCTCCCCTGAGGAAGGTCAAGAGATCTTGCGTGAGATCCATGAAGGGGATTGTGGCCATCACGCCGGCTCAAAGTCTCTTGTGGCCAAGGCTTTTCGTCATGGTTTTTATTGGTTGACGGCTCATGCTGATGCAGAGGACTTGGTCAGTAAATGTGATGGTTGCCAGAGGTTCTCACGACGGGCTCATGTGCCGGCTCAGGAGCTGAGGATGATCCCAATCACTTGGCCCTTTGCGGTCTGGGGGCTTGATATGGTTGGGCCTTTTAAAAGGTCCAAGGATAAGAAGACCCACCTCTTGGTGGCAGTTGATAAGTTCACAAAGTGGGTGGAAGCTGAGCCAGTTAGCAAGTGCGATGCAGCCACGGCGGTTCAATTTATGAAAAAGGTGATTTTCCGCTTTGGCTTTCCGCACAGCATCATAACTGACAATGGCACCAATCTCTCCAAAGGCGCCATGGAAGAGTTTTGTCAACGAGAGCATATCCGACTTGATGTTTCCTCAGTGGCTCATCCTCAATCCAATGGTCAAGCTGAGAGAGCTAACCAGGAGATTCTGAAGGGCATCAAGCCCCGGCTTTTGGTCCCTTTGCAACGGACGCCGGGTTGTTGGGTGGAGGAGTTGCCCTCCGTCTTATGGAGCATCAACACTACTCCTAACAGGTCTACAGGCTTCACGCCTTTCTTCATGGTTTATGGAGCAGAAGCAGTCCTCCCCAGTGACATCCGTCACGACTCACCTCGCGTGGCGGCTTATGTTGAGACGGATAATGAACAGGTGCGCCAAGATGCTCTTGACTTGTTGGACGAACAGCGTGATGTGGCAGCAGCCCGTTCAGCGATTTACCAACAAGACCTGCGCCGTTATCATAGCCGCTGGGTCAAATCCCGGGTCTTCCAGGAAGGCGACCTTGTGCTCCGGCTCATCCAGGATGAAACAGATGCACACAAGTTATCCCCGCCTTGGGAAGGGCCCTTTGTGGTCAGCAAGAACTTGCACAACAGGTCATATTACCTCATTGACATTCGGGAGCACAAAGATTCACATAAATCGGAGGAGGAGACCCGTCGGCCGTGGAACATAGCTCAGCTTCGGCCTTACTACACTTGAGCCACCGGCTCTCGTGGTGTACATACTTCTCTCAGCCATGTATATATTATGATAAGCAATAAAGCAGGACCTCTGTCCTTTTTTTCTCCTCCAAATATACACGTGTTGTTCTTATTGCAAGATTACATGATGATTAAAGGAGGATCCGGCTTATGATCGTATTCGAATTTAGCCGTAAGCAGTAAAGTCACTTGGGGGCTTCTTGTTCAAACATGGGTCGTATTCGAACCAAAGAGAACATAGCTGTCGATACCCATTTGATTGGCAAAGTGCCGAGCTCATTGGGAAGTTACCTTTGGTCATATTTGAATCATAGTTTAACCCCTCTGAGAACCGACGTGGATCGTATTCGAATCAGCGTCGTTAAACAATTCTTGAAATCACTTGGGGGCTTCCTGTTCAAACATGGGTCGTATTCGAACCAAAGAGAACATAGCTGTCGGTACCCTCTTGATTGGCATCGCCACACCCACTGGGGGCTATGTGATCGTATCCGAATCTTAGCTTAACCCCTTTGGGCCGGGTTTCTGGTCGTATTCGAACTGGAAGCCCCTAAGTTCCTATGTTCTATCACAAGTTTACTCTGATTATGTCAAGGTGTGTACGGCCGGGTCTCGCTTTGCCGGCTTAACTTTGGTTTACAGTGTTAGTTGAACACCATGGGTGTCATCAAGACAGGTAACTCGGAGTTAAGATACCAACCTTGTTACCCGGGTTATCTAAACCGGAAGTATGCTTACAGGCCGCTAAGGGTGTTATTACGACTGTGTTAAGGATATAATTGAGGACCAGTCTTTTTTGATTCATATTCCGGGTTATCTATCCAAAACACCTGATTCTCAGGGCGGTAAGCCGCCTCGAGACTTGTGATTTGCCTTTCTATGCAGGATACTTAAAGGCACCTCTTTGAGGTTGAGAAAAACAAAGGGATAATTATGACCCGGAGAAACATCAAAGAGACAACTTCAAAAGACCTTGGCATTCAATATGTGCACGATGGCACGGCAGAGATAGACTGTTGCACCTACTTTATTACAAAACTCATCAAATCTAAAAGGGTGGAGCATTGTTTGGTAAACCGACAGCCGAGTTACGATGCCCGCTGAGTGGAAGTCTCCGGCTCGTTCCTGTCCTCTCCTCCGGCTGATCCCAAGACCTGGAAGGTTGATGACTTCCAGTCGATGCCGCTGAGAGCCTCGAACTGGGCTTCCTCGTCAATTAACCCGGCCGGGTCAATCTCCGGGGCGAAGGTGTGCTGACGAGCCGGCGGGATCAGGTTGAGGGCTTCATAGCGAGGGGTTGGAATCCTCTGATTCTCCGCGTCATAACCCGGCTGGTACTTGGTCAGATCTGTGTCATTCCCGATGAGGGTGGCCACCGGGCGTACAGCCTTCACGCACGCTGCGAAGTCCTTCTGATCGAAAGCTGAGCCGTCTTCCTTCAGGCTTGGATAGCCAAGGGCGATGTCCGCCGGGTCTAACTCCGGCAGGAATGCCTTGGCCCGGCTCAGCGCGGCGATTGCTCCGGCTCTCGCAGAAGCCCGTCGCAGCTCTTGGATCCGCTGAGGCAGAACGGCGAGCCGGCGCAGGACTTCTGCCAGGTGAGTCGGCACCTCGTTGGATAGGGCCACCACAGCTAAGGCACGCTGTGACCCGGTGTAGAGCTGCTCCACCAGGGTATACACGGCCTTTAGCTTGGTGACCACGCTCTGGTTGAGGTTGGCACTTCTGGGACCTGTTTAACAGAATCAAGTAAGTCGGCGACAAGGATGAATCATGAGATATAAACATTCTAACATTGATGAAAGCCGGTGAGGCGACTTACCGAAGATGGCGGCCACCATTTGGGAAACCTGGCGCTTTAGGCCGGAGAGCTCGGCGGTCTTCTCAGAGAGAGCCTTCTCCGCCTGTTCCGCCCGGGTCACCAGTGCGGCCTTCTCTTCAGCCCAGGCTTTCCGCTCAGCATCAAATTCTGTTTTCAGCTTCTCTTGAGCGGCGATGCTGGATACAAACTTGGCGTTTGCCTTCCGGGTCTCCATCTCCTGCGTCTTCAGCCGGCTCTTGAGATCCGCAAGGTCCGCCTCTAGTTTCTTGCCAACAGCCTGTATAAATTTCCGGGTTATGACATGAGCAGTTACTATATAAGTCCCAAGCACTTTCCAAGCAAAGACACTTGGCACTTGGGGGCTAATGCATATTGAACGTATCTATCTACATACAGCCGGCTCAATTGAGTAAGCCGGAACCTAAGTCTACAACATATTCAAATCATAAGTCGTCGACTTGGGGGCTAGCATGGCAAAGGTAACTATGCAGTAAGTAAGAAGATAGCAGAAGGATACCTCAGATTTTTGCTGGATCTGGTTTACCATGGCGACCTCGGCGTCCCGGCTCTTGTGTACTTGGCTGATGTAGCCAGAGACGAGCTCTCCAATGCTCAGGTTGCTGTAGTTGGAGAGGTCCAGATTCGCCCGGTGGGGCTGCAGCAACTCCCCCTTAGCGGAGCACTTGGCCAACACGGTCGGTCTCCCCGGCTCAACAAACTCCGTCCGGGTGATTACCACGTCCGGGTCGTCTGCTGGTGGAGCTGAGCCGGAGGCCTCCGGGTTAACCGAAGCTTCGGTCGTTGCCTTGGTAGTTGGGGCGGTGGCTTCAGGAGCCGTGTCCATTGGAGTGGTGGCTTCGGGGGCGGAGGCAGCTGGCGGTTCTTGGACTGTCACCGCCGGCTCAGGCAAATCCGGCACTCCGGCCGACTTGGTTTTCTTCACCCTCTTGGTGAGCTTTGCCTGGGCACTGAAAGAACAACAAAGGTTAGTACAAAGAATATGAGTAAAGATCAGAACAACATGAGATGATTGTTGTTACCCGGGCGCGGTCTTGAAAGCCGGCAGATTTGACTGCATGGAGTCACCCGAAGAGGGGGAGGTCTCCTGGTAATTGGAGTCAGAAGGGTTGAGTGGCTGACGGATAACACCCGCCAACGGGTGAAAAGGGTACAAGTGGGAAATAACCTCAGTTCGGCGCTTCCTTGTTGCGTCGGGTAACCCGGCGGAGAGGTCGGTGTCCTTGTTGGTCCGGGTGTGACGCCGGCTTTCGTGAACCTGTCGCTTCAAAAGAAATTGAGGGTCTTGATGAGCTAAAGGATGTGAAAAGCTTACTTTCCGGGTTACCCTTCGGACTTTCAGCTGTGGCAAGGGCTCCGAGTCGGAGGAAAGTGACATTACCTCTTCAACCACCGGGTTACTTGCGCCGGTGTCATCCTGTCAGTGAGCAAGTATTGATAAGGCGGACAGCAACAAACAGTGAATATAGTAAGGACTTAAATGCTCAGGAGTTACCTCTGACTCGGAGCTGTCGCTTAATTGCATCAGCTCCGAAGCAGTAGGCCTGCTTCCCTTTTTGCGAGGGGCGGCTTTCTTGGCGGCTTTTTCGCCTTCCTGGCTTTCTTGGCCGCCTCATGGTCATATTTGACCCGCCAGAACTTATCATCAGCCTGAAAAATACAATGATGAATTCTTAAAACGGTTCAGATGAAGGTTATATGCAGACGAAGATAAAAAGTTAAAGTCAGCGGCTTACCGCTGGGGCTGGATTGGTCTTGCAGAAGGGGGCTAACCCGGTCCTTCCGCAGTCTGCCAGGCTCTCGTTTAAAAGAGCCTTGGTCTCCTCCTCTGCAACGTCTTCTGGAAGATCATTGCGGCTGTGCCTCTGAGGGTCATCCTTTCGCCCTGTGTACTCACACATTAAGCCGGGGCGGCGGCTCAATGGGATCACCCGCCATGAGATCCAGACCCGGACCAGGTCGATTCCGTTCAGACCGTTGCCCAGGAGGGCCTTGATTTTGTTGATAGTAGGAAGCAGAGGCTGGCGCTCCGCTTGAGTCAGCTTGTCCGACAGTGGGTGAGTCGGCTCCAGACGTGTTGGGCGAAAGCCGGGCAGCGGGCTTTCATCAGCCGGGGACGTATCTTGGCAGTAGAACCAAGTCATGTTCCAGTCCTTGGGGTGGCTCGGCGGCTCTGCGTAAGGGAAAAGACAGTCCCTACGCCGCTGGATGGAAATGCCACCTAACTCCAGACTTGGTCCGTTGGCGCACTCATTCTGGCGGTTTAAGTAAAAAAGCTCTCTGAAGAGCAGCAGACTAGGCTCTTCTCCAAGGTAAACCTCGCAGAAGACTTGGAAATTGCAGATGTTGGACACTGAGTTGGGGCCTATATCTTGAGGCCGCAAGTCGAAGAAGTTGAGCACGTCCCTAAAAAACTTTGAGCCGGGCGGTGCGAAGCCCCGGCTCATGTGATCCGCGAAAATCACTACCTCCCCGTCCTTTGGCTGTGGTCTCTCTTCTGACGGGTCAGGGGCACGGTAGGACATGACTTCTTTCTTAGGCAGATATCCGGACTTAACAAAATTGGCTAGGGTCTCGTTGGTGACGTTGGACCTCATCCAGTTGCAAGTGATGGGAGCCTTAGGAGGCATGGTGAAAGTTGGCAGTCTATGACAAAAAGGAAAAATGTCCGGGTTAATTATAAGCCGGAGATCTACAGTTCAAAACTAAGGTGGCGGCTTATGAAGGGGACTAATGATATATACTCTGGTACAGTGGGTTATTTAAGCCACAGGGGCATTCAGAGTAAGTTGGTTATCTACGGCCTTACCACAGTTAAGCCGGAGGATTCTACGAAGCATGGTTTTCTTTAAAGCCGGAGGATTCTACGGCGCGTGGTTTCTTTAAACCGGAATTGTAAGCCGCCAAGATTCAATGGTTGCAGTTTTTACTAAGTGTGGTAAAACAGGTTTCACATATTGCAGTAACTTTTTTGGATCAAAATGGTCGGGCAAAGGAAAAAATTTCTAGACCTAGAAACCGAAGTGAGGGAGTTCTTGGGTTCGAACAAGGTTCTTATGCAGTACAAGGAAGGCTACTTGCGTGTGAAATGGATCTTAAAACAACTACCGCACTAGTTCTATGCAGGCCTAAGATCAAGCAGGAGCAGTAACTAGGAGAACTACCGAACTTGCGGGCAATGGTGACGAACACGAAGAACGTGGATGAACCCTACTGCAGATCTACTCTACGGGGTAGTGAGAACTTACCGGAGCTGAAGAGGTGCGGGAGTCGCCGCCGTTTATCTGGTCCGAGTCAGGGTGATGCAGCGGCCAAGGTTGACAAAGACCGGAGGCGAGACGACGGCGGCGGAGTGCGAGCTCAGTGAGAGAGGCAGCGGTGCGAGGAGGAAGAAGAGTGGCAGAGAAGCCCGTCGGGCCGGCCTATTTATAAGGCGAGCTCATAAAGCGGGCGCGAGAATCAAGGAGACCGTGGCGTGATTATCCCCCCCCCCCCACGACGCCTCGATTTTTGGGATGACAGTAAAAGCAAAGATCCGTTGCGGATCCGGTGGAGTAAAAAACGGGCTTAATGGAAGATGACGTCACGGCGGATTATCCGGA
The DNA here is from genome assembly GCF_018294505.1 of Triticum aestivum. NCBI lineage: Eukaryota > Viridiplantae > Streptophyta > Magnoliopsida > Poales > Poaceae > Triticum > Triticum aestivum. Next base: position 189,540,127 of record NC_057799.1, read on the forward strand.
GTCCAGAGGATGATGTCACGCCGGGTTATGGCCTCACATGAAAGGTAAGCCAGAGATTTTTTCTGTCGGAAGAGTTGAAGATTGACATGAGCCGGCTCAAATCAATCTGGGGCCTAATGTTGAGGATATAGACCTTAGAGTCACCCGCCAGGAGGGGCCGGGTTACTCTAATGGTCATTACCAGAAGCCCGGAGCCAAGCTTGAAGACGGTGGGCCAGAGATGGGCTTAAGACCCGGATATGGCTTAAGGCCCGTAGTTACAATCGTTATTATGGTAGAACTTGTAGTGCAAGGCAAGTATGATTGAGAGTTCGAGCCGGACGCTCTTATGAGCCGGCCGGGACTCTGAGGGCTGCTGGGCGTCAGCCTCCCTATATAAAGGGACGACCCGGCAGCGGTTTAGGGACAAGAACAATCTCATCGAGAGCCGGGCATAGCGGTTTAGCTCCCTGGTGATCGTAACCCTAAATCAATACCATCTCAACTGGACGTAGGCTTTTACCTTCACCGTAAGGGGCCGAACCAGTATAAACCCTCGTGTCCCTCGTCCCACATTAACCCCTTCAAGCTTCCTGGTTGCGATGGCTCCACGACTAAGTCCTAGCTCGAGGACATCTGTCGTGACAATTCCACGACAGGGATACAGATCGAAAGAGGCGCGGGCCTCCTGCCTGGGATCCTCCTAACTACTCCTGGTCGTCGTCAGCGGGCTGCACGTAGTAGTAGGCACCTCCGGTGTAGTAGGAGTCGTCGTCGACGGTGGCGTCTGGCTCCTGGGCTCCAGCATCTGGTTGCAACAACCAGGTAGAAAGGAAAGGGGGAAAAGAGGGAGAAAAGCAACCGTGAGTTCTCATCCAAAGTACTCGCAAGCAAGGAGCTACACTACATATGCATGGGTATATGTGTAAAGGGCCATGTCGGTGGACTGAACTGCAGAATGCCAGAATAAGAGGGGGATAGCTAATCCTGTCAAAGACTACGCTTCTGGCCACCTCCATCTTGCAGCATGTAGGAGAGAGTAGATGGTAAGTTCACCAAGTAGCATCGTACAGCATAATCCTACCCGGCGATCCCCTCCTCGTCGCCCTGTTAGAGAGCGATCACCGGGTTATATCTGGCACTTGGAAGGGTGTGTTTTATTAAGTATCCAGTTCTAGTTGTCATAAGGTCAAGGTACAACTCGGGGTCGTCCTTTTACTAAGGGACATGGCTATTCGAATAGATAAACTTCCCTGCAGGGCTGCACCACATAACCCAACACACTCGATCCCATTTGCCCGGACACACTTTTCTGGGTCATGCCCGGCCGCGGAAGATCAACACGTCGCAGCCCCACCTAGGCACAACAGAGAGGTCAGCACGCCGGTCTAAATCCTATGCGCGTAGGGGTCCGGGCCCATCGCCCATTGCACACATGCACGTTGTGTACGCGGCCGGAGAGCAGACCTAGCAACCTCCATTTCAAAGGAAGTTGCGTTACGCGGTCCAACCCGGCGCGCGCCGCTCAGTCGCTGACGTCACGAAGGCTTCGGCTGATACCACGACATCGAGTGCCCATAACTGTTCCCGCGTAGTTGGTTAGTGCGTATGGACCAAATAGCCAGACTCAGATCAAATACCAAGATCTCGTTAAGCGCGTTAATTGATGTAACCACGGACACCGACCAGGGCCAGGCCCACCTCTCACCTAGGCAGTTTCAACCTGCCATGTCGCTCCGCCACAAAGATCCACCCAGAGGGCCGTCGGGACAAAGGTCCTTTCAGCCCCCAATCCGTGAATCACTCGCGGGTGCTCCACGAGCCGACCCGACTTTAGTCACCACATGTATAATGTATAAAGTATATAGTATAAACCCGTGATCACCTCCCAAGTGATCACAGCCCGATAGTATAGCACAGCAGACGGACAAGAATGTAGGGCCACTGATGGAAAACTAGCATCCTATACTAAGCATGTAGGATTGCAGGTAAAGGTAACAACAGTAGTGGCAAAGACAGGCTATGCAGCAGAATAGGATTAACGGAAAGCAGTAACATGCTACACTACTCTAATGCAAGGGTATAGAGAAGAATAGGAGAATCTGGTGATCAAGGGGGGGCTTGCCTGGTAGCTCAGCCGAGAAGGAGGGGTCGTCAACGGCGTAGTCGGTCTGGGTAGCAGCAGCGTAGGTCTCGGTGTCTAACGAGAGAAGAGGGGGAAGAAACAATAAATATAATGCAAACATAAGCATGACGGTGCATGACATGACAATGAGCGGTGCTAGATGTGCCCTAACGCGGTAGTAGGTGATACCGGCGAAGGGGGAAAACATCCGGGAAAGTATTCCCGGTGTTTCGCGTTTTCGGACAGATGAACCGGAGGGGGAAAGTTGTGTGTTCGCTATGCTAGGGATGTGTGGTGGGCGAATGGACTGCATATTCGGATCCGTCTCGTCGTTCTGAGCAAGTTTCATGTACAAAGTTTTTCCGTCTGAGCTACGGATGAATTACTAAGAATTTCCGAAGTTTAAGCAATATCCAGTAACTCTCTGAAATTCTGCTAAGTCTGACAACTGCTCTGGTTTTTAACATCACTTAGCTGTTTTCCGGAGGCTATAGCTATTTTTCTGTACATCTTATGATTTTGTCCCTTATATCAATTGTGAGCATTTTTCTGCGATCTACATGTTAGTAACACTTTCATCCATATTAGAGTTTATTTGCTTGATCATCAACAGCTCTAAAGTAGATATGAAAATAAGGCTGTTTTTCAGTTTTTCAGCTAACAGAACTAAGCATTTTATGAATTTCATAGGATTTAAACCACGCATCAAATGGATTTGGTACATTGGGATAAAATGAAGTTTGACAAGTGTACTACCTTCACATATTATTTTTACTCATGTTAGCACTTGATTAGCTGTTGTTTAGGGGCTGTCCAGAGAGATAACCGGCGTAGCAGCGCAAAAGCTAGCTACGGCTACAGTAACTGAATGTTACTGTAGCAGAGTAGCAACCAGCGGCGGCAGTAGTAGTAAGCAGCAGAGTACGCAGCAGCAGAGCAGCGACATGGAGCAGCAGTAGCAACAGGAGAGCAACGGGGGCATCTCCATGCGCGGGCGCGCACGGACTGGCGCGGGGACGCGGCAGTGCGCGGCCAGAGAGCAAGGCACGGCGCGCGGGAGAAGAGCTTTGGACGCGGCGACGGCGAGCATGGGTCGGCAGTGGCGAGCATGGGGAAGCACCTACGGTGACCAAACCGAGCAATGGTTCGAGCCATGCTAACGAGGGCACCACGCCGCATCTGTAGGTGGTACGGGCGCGAGCTAGGATGGCCAATAAAAAGTGTGACTACGGCGGCAACTAGCGGCGACCAATGCGGTGCTCGACGAAAGCTTTGTTGCGGAGCACAAGAGAGCAAGCCGCGTGGTGCAATTGATTCGTAGGAGTGCCTGGAGCACGCACGCATCGTGGGCAGGTCCAGAGAAGCACGACCTACTCGACCTCATCGGCCATGGCGGACGGTGGTGCGACAACTTATGGGGACAGCGCTACGGAAGGAAATCAAGCATGGGTTGAGAGGGAAAACGATGATGAGCTCACAGCGGAGCTTGCAGAAGGCTCGATGATGCCGGAGCTCGTTGGAGAGGCGTGGATCGAGCGACGGTGACCGGCGGATGTAGTCGGGGAAGGAGGCCAATGGAGACGGCTCGAGCGCGCTCCGACTCGACCTGGCGCTTGCAGTCGGTGCAGAATAGGACGACGGTGCTCCTGGGTTGTTGGAACAGGGAGGGGGAGCCAGTGGCCACGACGACGGCGATGTGGCAGCGACGAGCCCGCTCGGGCGAACGAGACAGAGAGGGAGGCGGCGCGAGTGGGAGAAGGTGGGGCTAGGGTTTTCCTGGGGGTCGCGGGAGGACTTGTAGGCGACGAGGAGGAGTTGGATGGCCGGCACGTGGCCATCCATGGCCATGGACGTGTGAGGGGAAGCCACCCAGCCTCCTGTGAACAGGAGGTGGAAGATGAGAGTGGGAGTTGGGCTGGTTTCTGTTAGATGGGCCAAGTGGAGTAGATTAGGTCGGTTGTTTTGTTTCTCTTTTCTTTTATTTATGCTTTAAACTGTTATGTTTTATTTTCTATTTATTATAGTTTTACAAAATATAAAATTAGTTCCTAAAATAGTATTACTACTTATTCTAATGCCACAATAACTTGGGCACCCAAACAAATTAGTTTAACATATTAGATATGATAAAAGGCATTTAATTATTGGTTTTAGCTACTGTTTATTTACTTTAGAGCAATCAGTTATTTTATAAAAGTCTGGTTTCTCCACCAATATTTCCTATGGATTATTTGGCACAACCCGAACATTTTAGTTTTTAATATTTGAAAAAATTTACCGATTGAATTTATTTTTAATTTGAAATTTGAACTAGGTTTCGAACCGACGCGAGTTTATCAACAGTAATCGCGGTGACGTGGCATCATTAGCAGAGGGTTATTATAGCTTAACTATCCGGGCGTCACACCTCCCATTCGCAGGCTTAGCTGCAGTCCAGTACTCGCCTAAGTTTGAAAAATCCTACCGAGTGGTGAGCAACCCTCCCACTCGGGGGCTTAGCTGCAGTCCAGTACTCGCCTAAGTTTGAAAAATCCTACCGAGTGGTGAGCAACCCTCCCACTCGGGGTCTTAGCTGCAGTCCAGTACTCGCCTAAGTTTGAAAAATCCTACCGAGTGGTGAGCAATCCTCCCACTCGGGAGCTTAGCTGCAGTCCAGTACTCGCCTAAGTTTGTAAAATCCTACCGAGTGGTGAGCAACCCTCCCACTCGGGGGCTTAGCTGCAGTCAAGTACTCGCCTAAGTTTGAAAAATCCTACCGAGTGGTGAGCAACCCTCCCACTCGGGGGCTTAGCTGCAGTCCAGTACTCGCCTAAGTTTGAAAAATCCTACCGAGTGGTGAGCAACCCTCCCACTCGGGGGCTTAGCTGCAGTCCAGTACTCGCCCAAGTTTGAAAAATCCTACCGAGTGGTGAGCAACCCTCCCACTCGGGGGCTTTGCTGCAGTCTAGTACTCGCTTAAGTTTGAAACATATCCCTATCCGCAAGGATGACGAGGTGCAGGTCGACTGCAACCTTCTCCTCAGAGCTGCGCCACAAGTATAACGTGCGCTCCATCCTCATCCGCAAGGACGACGAGGTGCAGGTCGACTGGAACCTCTTCCCCAGAGCTGCATCTCAAGTACAAAAAAAATATTCCGAGTGAAGAACAAATTCCACTCGAAGGCAAGCACAAGCATATTCGGAGATAAACCAAATCCAGATAAATCCTAAGGTTCCGACCGCGGATTAAAGTAGTCGGGCATCAAGCCCGAAGGAGTTTAACGGTTACAAAATCACTCGGCATTCTGAGGAAAATTTAAGGTGGGGCATAAAAGTTTGTTCACTCCGCAGGAGGAGGGCTGGCAGGCTCGACGAATTCGTCCAGATCGATTCCGTCGGCAATCCGAGTGGCAGCAGCAATGAAGGTCTCCATGAAAGATTGGAAGTCATGCTTCTTGGTGTTGGCGACCTTGATCGCTGCCAGCTTCTCTTCTCGCGCTTCCTTGAAGTGGACACGAACCAAAGACAGAGCCACATCAGCGCCGCACCGGGCAGAAGACTTCTTCCATTCTTGCACTCGACCGGGAACTTCATTGAGCCGAGTCATCAGAGACTCGAGGTCATTCTGGAGCGTCGCCATTGGCCAGAGAGCTGTGTCGATCCGCGACATTGCGACTTTCAATCGAGCGAGATAGTCGACAACACCAGCAATGCGAGATTCCAGTCGGAGTACGTTCATGGCAGCCTCATCCTTCACTGGAGAATTGATGGGGTCCAAGCTTGTTTCAACTCACCTGGTCTCTTCCTCGAAGTTCCGGCAAAATTCTGCATGCACAATTCAAGGATGAGTCAGTGGTTGTATGTCGAGTCGACAGTAACAAGTCAGTCGGGTCAAAGAAAATACCTTCAAGCATGACGAACAGCTTCTTGGCAAGACCTCCCAGATAATTCTCCAGGTCGTCCCTCCTACGAGCAATGTCTTCCATCTTCTCGTTCAGATTGCTCTTTTCCTTCTTCAGGCGAGTCGCTTCCTTATTGGCTTCATCAAGGGCAGTTTTCAGCCTGGTGTTTTCTTCCTCTAGTTTGCCGACTGAAGCTAGTTTCTGTTCGGCAAGTGCAGTTTTCTCGTCAGCTGCTTTCTGTGCGGCCGCAAGATCTTGGTCCTTCTTCGCCAGAGCTTGATTCATTTTCTCTGAAAGGAAACAACGCTTGGTTCAGAAAAAGTAAAATAAGATCTGGTACAGAGACAAGTCAGTCGGCAAGATTTCTCTTACCAGCAGCTTCATCCTTAGCCTTCTGCAGATTTGTCTAGGCTAGTTCCAGATCGAGGTTGAGCTGAATCTATTTTTTCTCCAATTCAGCAAAACGAACTCCGAGTTCACAAGATTTATGTAATCAAGGGACAGTCAATAGACAGATGGAAAGATTAGTTACTTCAGAACAACAGTTTGATAAATTCAAGTCGTTTTCAGACCGTAGTCGACTGCCCGCAGTCAACCACAGTCTCGGGGACTACACCTAGTGGGTGCACTTAGCGTGCCCCCACTGGTCCAGTTTCCACTCGACGTGGTCTGTCCAGGCCGAGTGTAAAAAAAAAGAGTTACTCTCAGACCGTAGTCGGCTGCCTGCAGTCGACCACGGTCTCGGGGACTACACCCAGTGGGTGCACTTAGCGTGCCCCCACTGGTTCAGGTTCCACTCGTCATGGTCCGTCCAGGCCGAGTGAGGAAATTCCGATTCTCAGACCACAGTCGACTGCCCGCAGTCAACTATGGTCTCGGGGACTACACCCAGTGGGTGCACTCAGTGTGCCCCCACTAGTTCAAAAATACAATCGACACAACCTAGTCGACCTAAGATACAAGTTTGCTCAGTGGAAAATCAAAACACCCAGTGGGTGTACAGATGCGAAGCGCAGACAGATGAAAAGATTCTTTGAAAGAAAGTTTTCAGGCAGCATATCCTAACAGAACAAGCTAAAAGAGTCAGTCGGCAATCTGCTAACCTGGACGTTGCTCTGGAGAGCAGAGCTGGCATCATGAGCAGCTTGGTTGGCTTCCCTCTTTGGCAGTACCCACCTGGTCCTCTGGGACGTGATATGAAGCAAAAAGTGAAGGTGGATCGGTGGGAGTCTGTGCGGCTGACGCTGAAGGCTGAGCACTCGACAACGGTATGGCGAAGGAGACGGAAGTCCGATTGGCATCGCCGGCGTCCTGAATTACCGGTTCCGCCACCGGCGTCAACTGAGGCGTCTTGCCAGCGAACGTTTTCTTGTTTCTTCTCCCCAAGGGCCTCTGTGGCTCGTCCTCGTCGTCGTCGGGGAGGTCAATGATGTTGAGAGGAGCTGTAAAAAGATCAGTCGCCAAAAGTTCATCCTCGATTGGTTATATCGCAGTTCAATCGACAAAGCAAAGACATGATCACAAATATTATACCTGGGTTGGAGGTGACCGCATCTTCCATGTCCTCATCCTCGTTTTTGTAAGCAGAGGTCCCAGAGGTAGCGGCACTGCTAGTTTCAAGATTCATTCAGTCAAACCAAGGAAAAATAGACAACGCAGAATTCTATGTAAAACTGAAGACAGGACACTTATGCAGAGGCAACAGGGATGTCGATTTTGATTCTGGGCAGCGCCTTTCGGGTCTTCGGTGGTACGACCTTGGATTGTTTCGGAGCCTTTTCAGTCGGCGCCGGAGTGGATGTCCGAGGACGCTTTGACGACTGCCCAGTCTGAACGGTTGCCTTGTCGCGGGCGCTTGCGGGATCGTGGGTGAGCTTGGATCGCCTTTCCCTACGGGGAGGTGAATCGACCTCTTCTTCATCGCTCGGGTCAGAGCTCTCCTCGTCCCCTTCACCATCGGAATGCCACTCGCCGCTCTCGCCTCCGCTCGCCTCTCCCTCTGGGTCCTGCTCCTGCTCCCCGTTGGGCATCGAGAACATCTCAGTCAAGGCCTGGAAGACAACAATCAAGACAGAAGTCAGTCAGATGATAGCATACGGTTATTTGATAAATCAAGAAGACACTCGACCATTTGGAGTTGTACCTTGTCTGTTTCGTACGTGTTGTTGAGTGGAGGGATCCTCCTGGATCCCCTAGGGTTATCTTTGTGCCAGTGATACCCATCAGCCACCCCTCCAACGTAGCTTCATCGACTTCCTCTGGATGGATCCGAGTGGTGTCGTCAGTGCCCGAATACATCCACATCGGATGGTCACGAGCTCGAAGCTGTTGAAAGCGTCGCCTGAGGAAGACCTCCAACAGATCCATGCCGGTTACCCCATCACGAACAAGCTGAACTACTCGCTCGACCAGCACCTTCACCGGTGCCTTTTCCTCTGGGGTCACTTTCAAGGCGGAGGGCTTCTCCACTCGGGCCATGGAAAAGGGGGGAAGTCCAATCGACTGTCCTGGAGTCGGCTGGTCCTTGCAGTAGAACCAAGTCGACTGCCACCCTCGAACCGACTCGGGAAGGATCATGGCTGGGAAAGAGCTTTTACCCCTCATCTGAATTCCAAGACCCCCGCACATCTGGATCACATGCGTCCTCTCGTCACTCGGATTGGCCTTCTTGACCGACTGAGAACGACACGTGAATATGTGCTTGAAGAGACCCCAGTGTGGTCGACAACCCAGGAAGTTCTCGCACATGGACACGAAAGCAGCAAGATACACGATGGTGTTTGGGGTAAAGTGGTGGAGTTGCGCCCCAAAGAAGTTCAAGAAACCTCGAAAGAAAGGATGGGGAGGCAAAGAAAACCCGCGGTCGACGTGAGTAGCGAGGAGAACGCATTGACCCTCTTGTGGCCGCGGCTCGGTCTCGTCCCCTGGGAGCCGCGCCGATTCGTGGGGGATCAGTCCCCCCTCGACTAGGTCGTCGATGTCGTCTTGATGGATCGCCGAGCGTATCCAGTCGCCCTGGGTCTAGCCGGGCGGCAGGCTGGACCTCGAGGAAGATCCGCCCCGGCTGGACTTCTTCCCCTTCGCCTTCTTCGCGCACTCCAATGCCACTGTCTTCTCCTTCCCCATCGCAGCAGACAGAGCTCGAACGGAGCAGCGGCGCCGGGGAAGGAGCGGAAGCGGTGGAGAAAACAGAGAAGGAAGAGGAAGAATGAGAGCGCACTGTTCAAAAACCCTGGACCGACGCCTTATATGAGGTTGCTTCTGGACCCGGGCGATCTTATCAAATCCTGCAATAGTCGCGCGAGTGATACGTGGCAAAAAAGGCGGCATAGAAATCGAGGCGGCCTTGCCTTATCCAGCCCGATTGCTGCGGCCTCCTCCGCCCCGCGTGCTTCCCAAAAATTCGAATCCCGCGAGATCCGCGAGCAGCAGAGCAACCCGTCAGACGGAAGATTTTTCCCATGTCAACAGTCGAAGCTGAACAATGAAAGATCACTCGACAAAACCAAGAATGGATTAAGGCGACTGAACAAGAAGTTGAAGTCATCATGATTGTTCGTTTGATCCTTGGACAAGACGTTTCTGAAGCGCAAAAGTTGAATCGGAGAGATTATCAACTCCTTCTCCACTCGAACTCTGAACCATTCCGGGGCTAATGATGAAGCCATGTACCTAGGGTAGAGTCATAGGCCTGACCTAGACACCCTTCCCTAGGACATTACCCTAAAACCAAAAGCATTCGAAGAGGAGTCATCATTCACTCGACCATGAGGCATTCCACTCGGAAGCCTTGAAATCACTCGACCATGGAGACTGTCACTCGACCACCAGAAGATCTAAAGCCACTCCGCACCGCAACGGTCGGACATTAGATCATAGCTTTAATGGTCATTATGTCTCTTTATTACTAGAATTACCAGTAACGCCCCCCTCTTGATGTACCTTAAACCCCTTGTAACGTGGGCTGGCTGGGGTCCTGGCGCACTCTATATAAGCCACCCCCTCCACAGGCACAAGGGTTCGCACCCCTATAAACACACACATACATAATCCAATCGACCGCCTCCGGGCTCCGAGACGTAGGGTTGTTACTTCTTCCGAGAAGGGCCTGAACTCGTAAAACTCGTGTGTACAACTTCGCCATAGCTAGGATCTTGCCTCTCCATACTTACGCCCCTATTCTACTGTCAGTGTTAGTACCACGACACCCGGCAAGGGTCTTGCCAGGGTCTCGCGGGCGTCCCCGGCAAGGATCTTGCCCGGGGGCTTCTTCTTATGGTTCTTATCTAGACTTGCATGCCTTTGGTCTTCACAAAGATCTGCATGCCACCACGTGGGTGCTCCTAAGTCTTGGTCTTGACGTTGTCGATGGTGTCAGAGCTCTCAGGCTCAAGGGTGGCAGCCTCGCTGGTGTGAGGCAAGTCGCCCCGGCAAGGTTCTTGTCGGGGGGAACCCATCTTTCCCCTTCGCTCTTCATGCCTTTGCCTTGAGTGCTACCTTGGCAGTTTCGTACCTCTGCTTCTTCTACCTTGCCAAGCATGGTCGCAGGTGAGGCTACGTCTGCCCGCGCACAAGTAAAGGGGTACAGAAAGGCCCCTACTTTTGTACACCGACATTAAGATTAACGACATGTTTCTCACACACGGAGAAAATGAAGTGATTGTTGTAAGGAGTTACATCAATGAAGGCTCGTTGTAAGTACTACATCGATAAAATCGTCATCACTGCTCCAAGTGATTTTTTGATTTCAAATTATAAGTGATTTATGGTGGCACAGTAAGTTGGAATTGGTCCAAAAGTTACTATGGTGAATTCTATAATAGAAGGCTAAGTATATTATTGCTTTAGAAGCAAAAATGAAGGGTGGTGAATCGAAAGTTCATTCATGAGCTTGGTATGGTTTCTAGATGATTGTATCATGGGAACACTATTCTTAATAGTGGTTCCATAACTCAGTCTAAGGAATCAAAGGTTCTACCAGTGATTCAATATATATACAAAGCCTGTTTTATACAAATTATGATTTTTGTGAAAGCATTATAGATGCATAGAAATGCAAATGATACACGCAGATCTGAAGTTGTCAGATTTGATAGGACAAAGTCTACACCACAAGCAAAGCATGGACTGACATCGGTTTGCCATTGGTGTAAAAGTTAAAAGTGTTGACTAGATTACTGACTCTAGTGCAAGTGGGAGACTGTTGGAAGTATGCCCTAGATGCAATAATATTGTATTATTATATTTCCATTATTCATAGTTAAGAGTTTATATTCCATGCTATAACTTCTATGATCCTGGAATATGCGATGCAGTGGAAAACTCATATGCACGTGTGGAATGATAAACAGTAAACAATAGGTTCCCGGTCTCGCCTCTAAGAGGGGATCACCTGCTCAAGTGTTGTTGGTGATCACATTTTCTGGATCTTAGGATATCATTAAGTGTAATGATAGTCCTAAAACAACATTGAGGGTATGACGTTAGAAGAACGATCATATTGAATCAACCCAATACTTGTCTGTTATACTATGTGATCGTATCGTCTGAAATCATCTGTTACAACATGGAGTGTTAGAATGTGTTTTAGTTCCTCAGACCATGAGAGTGTCTTAGTCACTTCCTACCGAACGGTGGGCTTTGGGGTTGCTCAAAACTCATCTGTAACAAGGTGATCATAATGACAACTTTCAGGCTCGCCGAAAAGTTTGACAAGTGAATGGAAAACTCGAGAGTGGAATTTGCTCCTCCGATGATGGAAAGATATTCTTAGGGCCCTCTCGGTGTGAAGTCATCCATCATCGTCTGGTCAGACACAGGTGACTACGTCACGGGGATGCCCGGAACACGTCAACGAGAAAGAAGAACAAAACCAGTAACGGAGCAATGGTATAGTGAGCATGGTGATGACTTAAGAGGTTACTTATGCACACCGGGTTTTGTAAAGTATCATGAAGCAAAGGTAACATCACATGATAACCAAAGGTTCACTCGAATATCATTCGTGTAATCATAGGGACCGATATGGATGTCCACGGTTCCGCTATCGGTCATTGAACGAAAGGGTTTCATTCATGTCTATGGTTTACTGAACCTACAGGGTCACAAGCTTATGGTAATCATGATCTGGTGAGTGTTAGTGGGATGGTAGTGATGAGAATATATTTGTGGAATTGTTTCATTAATATCGGAAATAGTTCCGAGAGGTTCCTGAAGCGTTTCGGGGTTACCGGAAGGGTTTAAGTGAATATCGGGTAATACCGGGTGTTACTGATTAATTTATATAGGTGGAAAATGTTTCTGGGGCTGTTAAATTATATATATAATGGTATGAAATTGTTTAGAACATTTTATATTTAATTAAAATATCATCGGGCCTAAAAAGGTATAGCGACCAGACCTCAAATGGCATGTGCTGCTGTGCACTAGTGTCATCCCTGGATCAGTAATGCTGACACGCAGAGTACAAATGGAGGATTTATAACAGAGTAGCAATCACACACTTATTACATCGAATATCTCTGAAGAGATTAAGTATGATAAACATGGCTTAAGGCCATCTAATAACGATAACAGCGAAAGACTTGGAAGATAAGTGAGTCCATCAACTCCAGCGGCATCACTGAGTATAAGACCACGACCTAAGGCACCTTACTCGTCGTCTGAAAATTCTGCAACATGAAACGTTGCAGCCTGAAAACGGGTCAGCACATAGAATATGCTGGCAATGTAACACATAGAGAATAATGAACAATAATAATGCTATACTACATGCATATATGGCTGGTGGAAAGCTCTATGGTTACAATTTTGCGAAAAGCCAATTTTATCCTACCTCAAAGGAATAAATTTTATTTAACTATCATGGTGGTTGTGAACATTGAGATGGTTGACAGCATCTCAATCCCAATTAAGAATCATCATTAACCCAACAAAATTAATTAAAAGTAACATGGTGATGAGATTCACATGATAATCCAAATACTAGATACTCAAGTTGTCCATAACCGGGGACACGGCTAACCATGATTAGTTTGTACACTCTGCAGAGGTTTGTGCACTTTTCCCCACAAGACTCGATCTCCTCCGTTGGATTACTCGCACTACATGGTGTTTGAGTAACGGATGACCGAGACACAGTCTTTCAGAAGTGTTTACACCTTACGTATGGGTAGACAGTTACACCTACTTTCCCCTACATCTGCTAGTCTACCACTGTAAGAGTTCACACAACTTAGTCAACTATGCTAGAGCCCATAATAGCTTGCGGCTGCACACGGAAGTTTCTAGCATGAATAATCTCATGATCCCTTTGAACCTGGGTGGCGGTCCAAAAGAAAAACAGGCAATCCTGGAATACCCAGGTACCTCAATCCACCCAGATGTGAGTTTTAGTTGCCACCTTAAGTAAACCATTAATTAACAATCTCACATCTGTCATGGAAATCTCTCAAACCCAATCCACGTCTACGAGCATAGCATGGCAATATAATAGCAAACGTAGAAGTAACTCCCAAGGGTTTGATAAATAAAACAGGTAATAGGTACTACCTCAACTACTTCCCAGTTCCCACAATTTAATTAGATCCTAATCATGCAGTTGTTTGAGGAATAGATCTAATGCAATAAAACTGGGTATGGAAAGTATGATCAAAGTGTTACTTGCCTTGCTGATGATCCGCAAAACCTAGCGATTCGAAGTAACAAGCGGCACACTCCGGGTACTCTATCGCAAACAAACAAGCATACAATCAGTACTCATCTAATGCACAGGTAAAACTCGAATGAAAGATCCAACCAGAAAGTTCAACTTAAGAACTCCGGTTTGCAAAAAGAATCAACTCGAAAGAAGCAACGAAAGTCAAACGGCGAAAGAAACAAGCTTCGTTTACTAATCTGGATCTAGGTCAAATTTTACTGTAGCAAAAACTTGTTTGAGTAGGTTAAACGGAAAGAGAATTTCGAGACGAAACTCTAGGCGCTTGAATCGCCTGATTCCGATAAACGAGCGAGAAGTTAAACAGAAACGAAGATTCGATCAGAAATCGAATCTGAGAAAAATAGCGGAAAAATCCGACGAAAAAGAAAAACGGACGAACGGTTAAAGAACGGACGTTCGTTAACAGAGAAAAACCGACGAACGCGTTCGTTAAAACAAACGATTCGGTGAACGCTCGCAAAATAATAAAACCGAAAAAAAACCGATCTAGGGTTTTTTTTTAAGAAAACCGGCAAAACGAGGCGAGGTCTACCTCGTCGGGGCAGAGCTCCGGCGGGGCTCCCGTGCTCCGGTCGAGGGGCGGCGAGGGCGGCCGGGCTTGGGGGCTCGGGGGGGGTGCGAGGGGCGGCGAGGGGGCGGCGAACGGCGGCGGCTCGGCTCGGCTCCGGCGGCGGCGAGCGAGGCGGGTGCGGGCGGCGGCGGGCGAGGTGAGAGAAGAGGGGGGGTGCGGGGGTATATAAAGGGGGAGGGCAGCAGCTTGGGGGATGGGGCAAGCTCCGGCGGGGTGCTCCCGTGTCCAAGCCGGACACGGCGGCGGCGGCGTCCCGTGCTGGGGAAGGAGAGGGGCGTGGGGTGGGCCGGCGCTCGGCTGGGCTGCGGCCCGGTCGGGCGTCGCGCGTTTTTTTTAATACGTTCCGCGGAAAATAATTCGTAGAAAAATAAATAAAAGTCCAAAAAATATAAAATAAATTTTCCCCGTCTAGTTAGAAAATCTAGAATAGGGTGAACATTTTTTAACACAAAATAAATATTTTGAAAACATGCAATATTTTTAATGCAATAAAAATGGCAAATAAAATCCAATAGATGATTTTAACATTTTTCCTCCAGTATTTCAATTTGTTTTGGAGAAGTCATATTTTCTCCTCTCATTTATTTTGTTTAATAAAATATTTTTCCGGAGAGAAAATAATTAAAACCAAAATCCTCGTCTTATTATTTGATGAAAATCAAATATGAGAATTCGAGAAAATCCCCAACTCTCTCCGAGGGTCCTTGAGTTGCTTAGGATTTATCGAGGATTTGTCAAAATGCAATAAAATATGATATGCAATGATGATCTATGTATAACATACCAAATTGAAAATTTGGGATGTTACAAACCTACCCCCCTTAAGATGAATCTCGCCCTCGAGATTCGGGTTGGCTAGAAAACAGGTGGGAGTGGTCCTTCCGTAGATCTTCCTCTCGCTCCCAGGTGGCTTCATCCTACATGTGGTGACTCCACTAGACTTTGCAAAACTTGATAACCTTGTTGCGGGTAACTCGGCTGGCATACTCAAGAATCTTAACTGGTTTCTCCTCATAGGTCAAATCACTTTCCAGCTGAATCGCTTCCAGTGGCACAGTATCTCTCAGTGGTATCTCAGCCATCTCTGCGTGGCACTTCTTCAACTGGGAAACGTGAAATACATCATGAACTCCAGACAATCCTTCGGGCAATTCCAGCTTGTAGGCAACCTCTCCCATACGTTCCACAACTCTGTATGGTCCGATAAAACGGGGCGCTAACTTTCCCTTAACTCCAAAGCGCTTCACTCCTCGAAGTGGTGATACTCGAAGATACACTCGGTCTCCGACTTCGTGAACTGTCTCTTTTCGTTTAGAATCAGCATAACTCTTCTGCCTGGACTGGGCTACCTTGAGCCTATCGCGAATCAACCTCACTTTCTGTTCAGACTCCTTAATCAAATCTGGTCCAAACAACTGACGGTCTCCAACTTCGTCCCATAACAACGGTGTTCTACACCTCCTTCCGTACAAGGCTTCGAAAGGGGCCATCTTCAAACTGGTCTGATAACTGTTGTTATAAGAAAACTCCGCATATGGCAGGTTGTCGTCCCAACTAGATCCATAATCTAGTGCACAAGCTCTCAACATGTCCTCCAAAATCTGGTTGACTCTCTCGGTCTGTCCATCTGTCTGTGGGTGAAAAGCTGTACTAAATTCCAGCCTGGTTCCCAATGTTTCATGTAACTGCTTCCAAAACTTCGAGGTAAATTGGGTTCCTCTGTCTGATACAATGGTCCTCGGAACTCCATGCAAACATACGATCCTGGTCATGTATATCTTTGCCAACTTAGCACTGGTGTAAGTGGTCTTCACTGGAATGAAATGAGCCACTTTCGTCAAACGGTCGACTACAACCCATATTGAGTCATAGCCTGAACGAGTCCTGGGTAATCCTGTGATAAAATCCATGCCTATTTTATCCCACTTCCATTCGGGTATCGGCAATGGTTGTAGCAATCCTGCTGGCTTCTGATGCTCTGCCTTCACTCTCTGACATACATCACAAACAGCTACATACTCAGCAATATCCTTCTTCATTCCGGTCCACCAGAAAGTATTCTTCAAATCCAAATACATCTTGGTATTCCCTGGGTGAATCGAGTACGGTGAATCATGGGCTTCTTGCAAAATCAACTTCCTGATCTCCGGATCATTTGGCACATATACGCGGTCCTCAAACCATAAGGTATCGTGCTCATCCTCACGAAATCCCTTGGCTTTTCCTTTGCTCATCTTCTCCTTTATCTCTTCAATCTCCTTGTCTGTCTTCTGAGCTTCTCTGATCCTTTCCATCAAGGTAGACTGAATCTCCAGTGTCGCTAAATAGCCTCTTGGGACTATCTCCAAACATAGCTCGCGAAGGTCCTCGGCTAACTCCTGAGGTAACTCTCCTGTCATGAGGGTGTTGACATGACTCTTGCGGCTCAACGCGTCTGCTACTACGTTAGCCTTTCCTGGGTGATAATGCAATCTCATATCATAATCTTTAATGAGCTCCAACCATCTCCTCTGTCTGAGATTTAACTCCTTCTGCGTGAAAATATACTTCAAACTCTTGTGATCCGTGTACACCTCACAATGGTTTCCGATGAGAAAATGTCTCCATGTCTTCAACGCATGCACCACGGCTGCTAACTCCAAATCATGCGTAGCATAATTCTTCTCATGGGGTTTAAGTTGTCGTGAAGCATATGACACAACTCTTCCTTCCTGCATAAGCACTGCTCCAAGTCCTCGACGAGAAGCGTCGCAATAAACTTCATAATCCTTGCGTTGATCTGGCAGAATCAACACTGGTGATGTAACCAATCGTTCTTCAACTCTTGGAAACTAGCTTCACATTCCTCAGTCCAATTGAATTTGGTGTCCTTCTTCAATAGCTCAGTCATGGGCTTAGCAATCTTCGAGAAATTCTCGATGAATCTCCGGTAGTATCCTGCAAGTCCAAGAAAACTCCGGATTTCTCCAACTGTCGTGGGTGATTCCCAACTTGTCACTGTGTCAACCTTGGCAGGGTCCACTGCTATTCCTTCTCCAGAAATAACATGTCCGAGGAATCCAACTTCCTTCAGCCAAAATTCACATTTGCTGAACTTGGCATATAACTGATGTTCTCTGAGCTTCTCAAGTACCAATCGTAAATGCTCCTCATGCTCTTCCTCATCCTTGGAAAAGATTAAAATATCATCAATGAACACCACGACGAACTTATCCAGAAATTCCATAAACACTTTGTTCATCAGGTTCATGAAATAGGCAGGTGCGTTAGTCAGACCAAATGACATAACGGTATACTCATACAATCCATATCTGGTGGTAAATGCCGTCTTGGGTATATCCTGCTCTCGAATCTTTAACTGATGGTATCCTGATCGTAGATCGATCTTGGAAAATACTTTAGCTCCTTGTAGGCGGTCAAACAAATCATTGATCATCGGCAGCGGGTACTTGTTTTTGATGGTCACTTCATTCAATCCTCGGTAATCAACAACCATCCTCAGCGATCCATCTTTCTTCTCCACTAGAAGTACTGGTGATCCCCAAGGTGACGAACTTGGGCGAATATAGCCTTTATCCAGTAACTCCTTGATCTGCTTCTTAATTTCCTCCAAATCTTTTGCGGGCATCCTGTACGGTCTCTTAGATATTGGCCCTGTGCCTGGCAAAAGTTCAATCAAGAACTCAATGTCTCTATCTGGCGGCATGCCTGGCAACTCTTCTGGAAATACATCCGGATAATCCTTCACCACTGGTACTTCCTCCTGTACAACTCCTGATAAGGAATTTACTTGAGTCCTCTTCGGCATATGCCGGGATACATACTTGATCCTTTTTCCTTCCGGGGTGGTAAGCAAAATCGTCTTGCTGGCACAATCGATGTTTCCTCCATACAACGATAGCCAATCCATTCCCAAAATCACATCCAAACCTTGCGACTCCAAAACTATGAGGTCTGAGGGGAAAACATGCCTACCAATGGCCAATGGTATCTGAAAACATCCTTGGGTTGCCATATACTCTGCTCCTGGCGAGGTTACTAACATAGGGGTTCTGAGAACTTTGGTGGACAGCTTAAACTTATTCACAAATCCCCTTGATATGTATGAATGCGATGCACCAGTATCGAAAAGAACGGTTGCAGTAAATGACTTAACCAAAAACTTACCTATTACTGCATCAGGCTGAGCTTCAACCTCCTCCACGCTCACGTGGTTCACATGTCCTTTGTTGAACGGGTTCGGCTTCTTCCCAGAGCTTCCATTGCCATTTCCATTTTGGGCTTCAGGACATTCATTGGCATAATGTCCATTCTTCTGGCACTTAAAGCAAGTGACTTGGCTCAGGTCCCTCTTGGCTGGGGTAGATGGGTTGGTGCGGTTCTGTCCGTTGCTTCCTCCATTCCCATTACCATTTTTAGAGCCATTATGGTTGTGCGAACTACCTCCTCCATGGGTATGCTGAAACTGTCCTCCCGGCTTCGGGGCAAAACGAGGCTTCTGTTGAGCTCCTGAGTTATACTTCCCTTGTCCATACTTCCTCTTACGGTTTTCAATCTGCTGTTGCTTTCCTTCAATCATGAGAGCTCTATCTACCAGCTCCTGGTAGTTGTTGAAAGTTGCTACCATCAACTGCATACTCAGTTCATCATTCAGTCCTTCCAAAAACTTCTCCTGCTTGGCTGCATCTGTAGCAACGTCATCTGGTGCATAACGTGCTAACTTACTGAAATCCTCCACATACTGGCCTACGGTGCGTCCTCCTTGGCGTAGGTTGCGAAACTCACGCTTCTTCATAGCCATAGCTCCTGCTGAAACATGAGCTGTACGGAAAGCTTGCTGAAACTGGTCCCATGTGACAGTGTCAATAGGGTGCGTGGCTGTATAATTCTCCCACCATGATGCTGCGGGTCCATCAAGCTGATGTGCGGCAAAACGCACTCTTTCCGCATCTGTGCATCCTGCAGTGGTCAACTCCCTTCCAACTTTGCGGAGCCAATCATCTGCAACAATCGGCTCGGTGCTACTGGAAAACACCGGCGGGTTTAGCCTTAAGAAACGGGCTAAGTGATCAACAGGTGGTGGTGGCGGTGGGTTTGTTGTTGTTGTTGTTGCCTTGGTTCTGCACTAACACTTGCATCAGGGCATTCTGTTGCTGAATCAACTGGGTGATCTCTGGTGGGAAAACAAATCCGGTGTCGCGTCTCGGAGGCATCTGATAGGTTTAGAAAAGATGAGAGTTAAGAATAGAATGAGGTCTAGAGAGAAAACACTACCCATATGCTCATGAGACAATTTCAATCAATATCACTCAATCAATTCAAACAAGGCAAAACAATCGATCTAACTAGCGTTACAAAGTGCTTGAACTATACTATTAAATGGGGGAAAACTACTACTGATATGGTGGTCTAATAAAATTCTAATCCGTTGAAGACTCCATGATGTCTGCTCCAGCTTCATCAACAAAGTCATCTTCACTTGGTTCCGAGTCAGTGTCGTCGATGATGATGTAGTTATCCGGACAAGTGCATTCGTCGACTTCTGCTTTTGGCACTGGATTTCCCATGAATACTCCAATCTTCTTCTCCAGGTCGTCATTCTTCCCTACTAGTGCGATGATTTCCTCCATATAATCCTCGCGTGTAGCCTTGAGTTCTTCTTGGAGCTCCTTGATCTTCGTTAATGCCTTCTTCAGTTCTTCCTTGTCCGTGCACATCTGGTTCTCCTGGCGACGAATATGTTGGTTCTGCTCCTGGATGAAAGCTGCAATTGATCCATCCTTCTTGGTTCTGATCATCTCCCATTGCGTGTCTCGGCGTCCACAAATTTGGTAAATTGTATCCTTAAGCTCCTGGTGATAGACTTCTCCAATGCGTCCCATGGCGATGTGAGCGGCCATGCTCTTCCCTAAACTCCAGGTTGGTGCTTCGAAAACCAATCTTATGGGTTCAGTAACTGGCACAAACGTCCTTCCTGGAATGTGAACTTGAATCTTCCAGCTCTCCTCTTCAGGTAATGTGGCGTTGTAGGTTCCGGTGATGCTTGGTATTCCTATGTTCAAGTACTTGGTGACTTCCTTCAAGTGTCGACCAAACGGCGTGTCTTCATCTGGTTGCATGAACTTGCTCCTTGCATCCGCCATTCCTAAAAGAGTAGAAAGTGGAGAGGGGTCAGAAATGAGAAGAGAGAAGCTTTCTAGGGCTTAAGCTTAGTGGTCGTGTCCTACAGTCAGCGTGTGCTCTGATACCAACTTTGTAGCGACCAGACCTCAAATGGTCTGTGCTGCTGTGCACCAGTGTCATCCCTGGATCAGTAATGCTGACACGCACAGTACAAATGGAGGATTTATAACAGAGTAGCAATCACACACTTATTACATCGAATATCTCCAAAGAGATTAAGTATGATAAATATGGCTTAAGGCCATCTAATAACGATAACAGCGGAAGACTTGGAAGATAAGTGAGTCCATCAACTCCAGCGGCATCACTGAGTATAAGACCACGACCTAAGGCACCTTACTCGTCGTCTGAAAAGTCTGCAACATGAAACGTTGCAGCCCGAAAACGGGTCAGCACATAGAATATGCTGGCAATGTAACACATAGAGAATAATGAACATAATAATGCTATACTACATGCATATATGGCTGGTGGAAAGCTCTATGGTTACAATTTTGCGAAAAGCCAATTTTATCCTACCTCAAAGGAATAAATTTTATTTAACTATCATGGTGGTTGTGAAACATTGAGATGGTTGACAGCATCTCAATCCCAATTAAGAATCATCATTAACCCAACAAAATTAATTAAAAGTAACATGGTGATGAGATTCACATGATAATCCAAATACTAGATACTCAAGTTGTCCATAACCGGGGACACGGCTAACCATGATTAGTTTGTACACTCTGCAGAGGTTTGTGCACTTTTCCCCACAAGACTCGATCTCCTCCGTTGGATTACTCGCACTACATGGTGTTTGAGTAACGGATGACCGAGACACAGTCTTTCAGAAGTGTTTGCACCTTACGTATGGGTAGACAGTTACACCTACTTTCCCCTACATCTGCTAGTCTACCACTGTAAGAGTTCACACAACTTATCAACTATGCTAGAGCCCATAATAGCTTGCGGCTGCACACGGAAGTTTCTAGCATGAATAATCTCATGATCCCTTTGAACCTGGGTGGCGGTCCAAAAGAAAAACAGGCAATCCTGGAATACCCAGGTACCTCAATCCACCCAGATGTGAGTTTTAGTTGCCACCTTAAGTAAACCATTAATTAACAATCTCACATCTGTCATGGAAATCTCTTCAAACCCAATCCACGCCTACGAGCATAGCATGGCAATATAATAGCAAACGTAGAAGTAACTCCCAAGGGTTTGATAATAAAACAGGTAATAGGTACTACCTCAACTACTTCCCAGTTCCCACAATTTAATTAGATCCTAATCATGCAATTGTTTGAGGAATAGATCTAATGCAATAAAACTGGGTATGGAAAGTATGACCAAAGTGTTACTTGCCTTGTTGATGATCCGCAAAACCTAGCGATTCGAAGTAACAAGCGGCACACTCCGGGTACTCTATCGCAAACAAACAAGCATACAATCAGTACTCATCTAATGCACAGGTAAAACTCGAATGAAAGATCCAACCAGAAAGTTCAACTTAAGAACTCCGGTTTGCAAAAAGAATGAACTCGAAAGAAGCAACGAAAATCAAACGGCGAAAGAAACAAGCTTCGTTTACTAATCTAGATCTAGATCAAATTTTACTGTAGCAAAAACTTGTTTGAGTAGGTTAAACGGAAAGAGAATTTCGAGATGAAACTCTAGGCGCTTGAATCGCCTGATTCCGATAAACGAGCGAGAAGTTAAACAGAAACGAAGATTCGATCAAAAATCGAATCTGAGAAAAATATCGGAAAAATCGGACGAAAAAGAAAAACGGACGAACGGTTAAAGAACGGACGTTCGTTAACAGAGAAAAACCGACGAACGCGTTCGTTAAAATGAACGATTCGGTGAACGCTCGCAAAATAATAAAACCGAAAAAAAACCGATCTAGGGTTTTTTTAAAGAAAACCGGCAAAACGAGGCGAGGTCTACCTCGTCGGGGCAGAGCTCCGGCGGGGCTCCCGTGCTCCGGTCGAGGGGCGGCGAGGGCGGCCGGGCTTGGGGGCTCGGGGGGTGCGAGGGGCGGCGAGGGGGCGGCGAACGGCGGCGGCTCGGCTCGGCTCCGGCGGCGGCGAGCGAGGCGGGTGCGGGCGGCGGCGGGCGAGGTGAGAGAAGAGGGGGGGTGCGGGGGTATATAAAGGGGGAGGGCAGCAGCTTGGGGGACGAGGCAAGCTCCGGCGGGGTGCTCCCGTGTCCAAGCCGGACACGGCGGCGGCGGCGTCCCGTGCTGGGGAAGGAGAGGGGCGTGGGGTGGGCCGGCGCTCGGCTGGGCTGCGGCCCGGTCGGGCGTCGCGCGTTTTTTTTAATACGTTCCGCGGAAAATAATTCGTAGAAAAATAAATAAAAGTCCAAAAAATATAAAATAAATTTTCCCCGTCTAGTTAGAAAATCTAGAATAGGGTGAACATTTGTTTAACACAAAATAAATATTTTGAAAACATGCAATATTTTTAATGCAATAAAAATGGCAAATAAAATCCGAATAAAATCCAATAGATGATTTTAACATTTTTCCTCCAGTATTTCAATTGTTTTGGAGAAGTCATATTTTCTCCTCTCATTTATTTTGTTTAATGAAATATTTTTCCGGAGAGAAAATAATTAAAACCAAAATCCTCGTCTTATTATTTGATGAAAATCAAATATGAAAATTCGAGAAAATCCCCAACTCTCTCCGAGGGTCCTTGAGTTGCTTAGGATTTATCGAGGATTTGTCAAAATGCAATAAAATATGATATGCAATGATGATCTATGTATAACATACCAAATTGAAAATTTGGGATGTTACAAAAGGCCAAGAGGTGGAAGGTAACTTGGGCCACGAGGGCCCAAGTGGAAGTGGCGCCCCCCTTTCCAAGTGGGGGGGGGGGGCGAATCCTACTTGGGGAGGGAGTAGGACTCCCCCCAAGGTTGGCGCACCAAGGGGGATCCTTCCCCCTTGGTGGCTGCCCTCTCCCTCCCATCTAACCTATATATACTAGAGGATTTCCACCCTATGGAGATACAAGGTTTGGAGCCTCCTCTAGTTGATCTAGTTCTAGTTCTTGTTGGTCCTAGTGCACTAATTAGAGCTAGCCCTAGCCACCTCTAATCCTCATAATTAGAAGCCCCGTGTGGTTCTAATCTCCTCCCTCTGATCTCCGGTGATGATTATCTCCGGACGGCGAAGCGCTGCCAGATCATGAAGCCCATACGCTTGCAACCAAGTAGAGAGGCTGTGCTTTCGATCTTCCGTTCGAGGGATCGTTTGTGGGCGGTTCATGGGATCATCATCGATGTTTGAGGGACTTAAATTGGTAAGGATCATTGATCACAACCCGTTATGCATCTTCATATTGTTCCTGGGTGATCGTAGGGTGATTTTTTTCTTCCTACTACGTTTCCCAACAGGGATTACTCACATATGATTGTGAGCATCATGAAATTTTTTATGGAGAAGAGTTGGTGATGATGGTTGTGATGAATCCCTCTCTCCGGAGCCACAATAGGACTCCTGACCAGGGCTCCCAATGAAGAACAAGAGGTGGTGGTGGTGGCTCTGTATCGTAAAAAGCGATAAAAATTTCTCTCCTGTTTTTTTCTCGGAAGATGTGAATATATAGCGCTGGAATTAGGTCAAGCAGAGGTCCAGGGGCCCCACAAGCCTGGGTGGTGTCGCCAAGGGTGGCCGCGCCACCTGCCCTTGTGGCATTCAGGTGGGCCCCTCTGATAACTGTTGGCTCCAGTATTTTTCATTTATTCCAAAATAATTCTTCAGAATGTTTCCTCCAATTCTGAGAGTTTTGTTTATGCACAAAAAAACGTCAAGGTACTTCTAAAAACAACATCAATACAGGTTAGTTTCGTTCAAATCATGCAAATTAAAGGTCAAAACAAGGGGAAAAGTGTTTGGAAAAGTAGATACGTTGGAGATGTATCATAGATCACTTGTACTTTGTACTCCATCCCATATCAATACAACAAAAGTTGGATGGTTTTATCTCTTAGGAGAGCTCAAACCTGGGTAAAGACTCATCTCTATCACCATCGTCACAAGGCTACTAGGACCCCCTTGAAAGTGCTAGTTATCGAGTACAGGGGGTGAATAGGCGATTTTTATGAAAGTCTTCAAGACAGGCAGTGTCTTCGAAGACAGACAACCAAATGAAACCTAAACAGTATGCAGCGGAAGTTAAACTATACTAGTCATGCCATAGTAAAGGAGATAGTACATAGTAAAGACAAAGACAGATATCAACTAGGTAGAGTGGATCATAATAGGAAGATAGTATGAAGCCAAATATGCAAACAGAGGAGAATGTCTTCACACAATGAAATCAAACAGGGCAAACAAGCAATGACTTCACGAAGCTAAACAGCAAGTAAAGGGTGAAGTGATAGAACCAGTTGCTTGAAGAAGACAAGGATTTGGTAGACCAGTTCCAGTTGCTGTGACAACTGTACGTCTGGTTAGGGAGGCTGAGATTGAACTCAAAAGACCGCGTCTTCAACTTATTCCCCTTGAGCTAAGGACACTTAGTCCTCACCCAATCACTATTGTAAGTCTTCAAGGTAGACTTCCAAACCTTCACATACTTCGTTCACCGGTGATCCACAATGACTCTTGGATCCTCAGAACGCGATGCCTAACCGACTGGAAGATCACAGTCTTAAAGTCTAATAAGTCTCTAGATCACGCGGACAGAAAGACTTCAGTGATACCAAACACTATTTGGGCTCTGAGTGCTTTGGGCTTTGTCCTCGCAAGGATTCTCTCTCAAAGGCTTCAGAGGTGGGTTGCTCTCAAACGATAGAAGCAGTGCACTAACTCTAAGCAGCCACCAATTTATGGTGTAGGGGTTGGGCTATTTATAGCCAGGAGGCAACCTGACATGATATGTCTGAAATGACCCTGGGTCACTAAGGAACCAACACATGTCCAACGGTCGGATTTCAAACACACGCGGTAGCTTGACTTGGGCTACAAGCAAAGTTGACTCATCCAACTCTGGATAAGATTTTCTCTCATTGTCTTCACTCGAAGACATAGGATTTGGGTTGAGCATCACATCAGTTTTCTGACTTTGTTCACTTGGACCCCACTTGATAGTTTGGTGGTTCCTATGACTCAAGAAAGAAGAAAATGAAACTACGAAAGAAACTATGTCTTTGCACTCCATTGTCTTCAAGTGAATGTTTTCACACGTCATTATCTTCAACGTGAATGTCTTCACGAACCACCATTGTCTACAATGTCTTCATATATTCTTAGGGATCATCTCTGACAGGTAAACCAAATCAATGAGGGACTTCTACATGTGTTCTCCTGTGAATCTCACAAAAACATTAGTCCCTCAACCACGTTTGTCGTCAATACTCCAAAACCAACTAGGGGTGGCACTAGATGCACTTACAATCTCCGCCTTTTTGGTGATTGATGACAAACTGGTTGAAGTTTTCAACGGGGATAAAAATATGTGAAAGTTAAAGTATGTGGTCATTGGCTCCATGAAGTTGAAAGGGCTCCCCCTGAAGATGCGCATATATATAATTTGCCTTTGAATGAAAATGCACATTGTAGGTTTTGCTTTGTGGAGATCTCCTTCAGTTCATGAAGTCAGTTCATCGTGCATACAAAAATGTATTGAAGATAATGACATGCACAGTGAAAAATGGAAGTCTGCAGAATGATTTCATGCGCATAAGATATAATTCAACAATGCAGTTAAAAAGCAGCAGAAAATGTAGCAGACGTCCCATCTGGACTTAAGTGTTACAACTCAAAAACCAACAGTTCACAAACGAGAGTTACAAGACCTAATTAACAAAATATAGCACCCGACGCATATAGACCCACTTAAAGACTATCAAACCATATGTTTCTCCCCCTTTTGACATCGAATGACCAAAAAGGAATGAAGATATAGGGTGTCTAAGTGTTCCTCGGAGGTGTTGGTGAAGATGTTGGGGCAGTCGGGTCGCCGGTGGAGTTGGGCGGTGTAGTGGGATCTGATGCAGCATCTTGATGCAGTAACGCCATAGCTGGTGAAGTGGCATCATCCTCCTCATCAATGACTCGTGCAACAACAGTTGGAGCTGATGAAGAGTAGTCAGAATCTTCAATGGATGGTGTAGGACGCCAACTTGCTGATTGCGGGGACTGACACGTCTCCAACGTATCTATAATTTTTTATTGCATGCTGTTATATTATCAATATTGGATGTTTTATAATCATTTTATAGTCATTTTATATCATTTTTTGGTACTAACCTATTGACATAGTGCCAAGTGCCAGTTGATGTTTTTCCATGTTTTTACATCGCAAAAAATCAATACCAAACGGAGTCCAAATGCCACTAAGCTCCATGGAGAATTTTTATGGGCCAGAAGGAACACAACGGGCCCTGGTTGCACCTGGGGGTGCCCCAGGGGGGCACAACCCACCAGGGTGCACCAGGAGGCCCAGGCACGCCCTGGTGGGTTGTGCCCACCTCGGGTGCCCCCCGGACCGCCTCTTTGCTCTATAAATACCCCAATATTCCAGAAACCCTAGGGGAGTCGACGAAATATTCATCCAGCCGTCGCGGAGTCCAGAACCACCAGATCCAATCTAGAAACCATCTCGGATGGGGTTCACCACCTCCATTGGTGCCTCTCCGATGATGCGTGAGTAGTTCTTTGTAGACCTTCGGGTCCATAGTTAGTAGCTAGATGGCTTTCTCTCTCTCTCTCTCTCTCTCTCTCTCTCTGAATTCTCAATACAATGGTCTCTTGGAGATGCATATGATGTAACTCTTTTGCGGTGTGTTTGTTGGGATCTGATGAACTTCGAATTTATGATCAGCTATATTTTTTTATATCCATGAAAGTTTTTTGAGTTTCTTTGATCTCTTATATGCATGATCTCTTATAGCCACGTATTTCTTCTCCGATATTTGGGTTTTGTTTGGCCAACTTGATCTATTTATCTTGCAATGGAAGAGGTGCTTTGTAGTGGGTTCGATCTGACGGTGCTTGATCCCAGTGAAAGGAAGGGAAACGACATGTATGTATCGTTGCCACTAAGGATAAAACGATGGGGTCTATATCTACATAGATAGATCTTGTCTACATTATGTCATCATTCTTATTGCATTACTCCGTTTCTCCATGAACTTAATACACTAGATGCATACTGGATAGCGGTCGATGTGTGGAGTAATAGTACTAGATGTAGGTTGGAGTCGGTCTACTAATCTTGGACGTGATGCCTATATAATGATCATTGCCTGGATATCGTCATAATTATTTGAAGTTCTATCAATTGCCCAACAGCAATTTGTTTACCCACCATTTGCTATTTTTCTCGAGAGAAGCCACTAGTGAAACCTACGGCCCCCGGGTCTTCTTTCTCTTATACTTGCCTTTGCGATCTACTTTTTCCTTGCATTTAATTTCAAATCTATTAAAATAAAAATACGAAAATACCTTGCTGCATTTTATTTCTATTTATTTTATTTGGCATCAATTTATTACAACTTATTCCCGTCCGTGCACCGTTTCCGACGCCGTTGCCCGAAAGGGATTGACAACCCCTTTAACACGTCGGGTTGCGAGGTGTTGTTATTTGTGTGCAGGGGCTGTTTACATTGTGTTGCTTGGTTCTCCTACTGGTTCGATAACCCTAGTTTCATATCTGAGGGAAATACCTATCGCCGTTGTGCGGCATCATCCCTTCCTCTTTGGGGAAATACCGAAGTAGTTTCAAGCGACATCAAAAGGAATGTCTGGTGCCGTTGCCGGGGAGGATCTTCAACATATACCAGGTTCCTAATAAGAAATCTCATCTCCTCGCAATTTACATTATTTGCCATTGGCCTCTCGTTTTCCTCTCCCCCACTTCACAAAAATTTGTTGTTTTATTCGTCTCCCTTTTTCCGTTCGCCGTTTTCTTGCCGGACCTGTTTTTGAGTGCAATCTTGTTGTGTGGTCATCATGACTCAAGAGAACACCAAGTTATGTGATTTCTCAAATACCAACAACAATGACTTTATTGGCACTCTGCTTGCTCCTCCCGCCACTAGTGCGGAGACTTGTGATATTAATACTGCTTGGCTGAATCCTGTTATGAAAGATCAATTTTCCGGTACTCCTAATGAGGATGCCGCGTCCCATCTTAATACCTTCGTGGAATTATGCGATATGCAAAAGAAAAAAGATGTGGACAATGATGTGGTGAAGATGAAATTATTTCCGTTTTCCTTGCGTGATTCAACAGAAATTTGGTTCTCTTCTTGGCCTCGCAATAGTATCGATTCTTGGAATAAGTGCAAAGATGCTTTTATCACTAAGTATTTTCCTCCTGCAAAAACTTTTTCCCTTAGAACCCAGATCATGAATTTCAAGCAACTTGAACATGAGCATGTTGCACAATCTTGGGAAAGGATGAAAATGATGCTAAGAAATTGCCCAACTCATTGGTTAAATCTTTGGATGATCATACAAATTTTTTATGCGGGATTGAATTTTGTCTCTCGTAATCTTTTAGATTCCGCCGCGGGTGGTACTTTTATGGAAATTACTTTGGGTCAAGCCACCAAATTGCTTGATAATATCATGGCAAATTATTCACAATGGCATACCGAAAGGGCTCCAACTAGTAAAAAAGTTAATTCGGTTGAAGAAATTTCTTCTTTGAGTGAAAAAGTTGATGCTCTCATGAAATTGCTTGCTAGTAAAAGTTCTCCTATTGATTTTAATGATATACCTTTGTCTACTTTGATTGAGCAAAATAGTGATGCCATAGATGTGAATTTTATGTCTCGAAATAATTTCAAAAACAATGCTTATAGAGGTAATTTTAATCCTAGGCCATTCCCTAGTAATTCCTCCAATAATTATGGTAATTCCTATGGAAATCAATCTTATAACAATAATAATAGGAACACCTCTAATCTTGAGAATAATATTAAAGAATTTATCAACGCACAAAAAGTTTTCAACACTTCCATAGAGGAAAAGTTGAGTAAAATTGATGATTTGTCTAGAAGTGTTGATAGAATTGCTCATGATGTGGGAAATCTCAAGATGAAATTTTTTGTGCCTAAAGTAGTTGAATCAATTAAAGCTCTTTATGTTTATATGGATGAAAGTAAGAAAAGAACCGCTATGCTTAAAGCTAAAAGAGAATTTTTAGAAAAAGCGTTTTCTAGTGATTTCTTTCATAAAAGTGATGAAGATCTTAAAATGATTGGTGTTTCTTCTATTGATTCTTTGTTTAGTAAAGTTAAGATTGATGAAAAATGCACTGGAGAAGAGTCAACTTTAGGTAGAAGGCATCCCGATATTTCGGAGGGTGAAAATCTTGTTGAGAAAATTGATGAAAGTGGGTTTGGAGAGGTCAAGACTTTAACTAGTGATGTGCCTACTCTTTTGGATTACAAAGACTTTAATTATGATAGTTTCTCTTTGATTGATTGTATTTCTTTGTTACAATCCATGATAAATTCACCCCATGCCTATGAACAAAATAAAGCTTTTAATAAACATATTGTTGATGTTATGATGAAAGCTTTTGAAGAAAAGTTGGAATTAGAAGTTTCAATTCCTAGAAAATTGCATGATGAATGGGAACCTACTATCAAAGTCAAGATTAAAAAATATGAGTGTTTTGCTTTGTGTGACTTGGGTGCTAGTGTTTCTACAATTCCGAAATCTCTATGTGATGTGCTTGGTCTTACTAATCTTGAAGAATGTTCTTTGAATTTGCACTTGGCGGATTCTACTATTAAAAAGCCTATGGGAAGAATTAATTATGTTCTTATTCTTGCAAATAGGAATTATGTGCCCATAGATTTTATTGTTCTTGATATTGATTGCAACCCATTTTGTCCAATTATTCTTGGTAGACCGTTTCTTCGCACTATCGGTGCCATGATTGATATGAAAGAAGGCAATATTAAGTTCCAATTTCCCTTGAGGAAGGGCATGGAACACTTTCCTAGAACAAGAATTAGGCCACCATATGAATCAGTCATAAGGGCATCTTATGGATCTCGAACCAAAGATGACAAAACTTAGATCCTTGCTTTATGCCTAGCTAAGGGCGTAAAACTATTGCGCTTGTTGGGAGGCAACCCAATGAATAAATTTTATTTTTGCCTTTTGCTTTCTGTTCTTGAGTGTTAGCACAATTATGCTACTTTTATGATTGTGTTTTAATTAGTGTTTGTGCCAAGTAGAACCAATAGGATCTTCTTGGGTGATAGTTGTTTGATCTTGCTCAAAAAGACAGAAACTTTGTGCTCACGAAAATAATTGTTAAAAATCACCAGAACGTGATAAAATGCCAATTCTTTTTGCAAAAGATCAATATACAAATTACCCAGGTCTTCCCAGTTTTTCCAAAATTTTGGAGTTCCACAAGTATTCGAAAAAATCAGATTGCTACAGACTGTTCTGTTTTCACAGATTCTGTTTTCTTTGTGTTGTCTGCTTATTTTGATGGCTCTATGGGTTTTTTTGATGAGTTTTGGCCATAGAAAAGTTGGAATACACTATATATAATACAAAAACAAAATAAGAATTGGTTTGATACAGCATTTATAGTAGTGATTTATTTTTCTTACACTAACGGATCTCACGAAGGTTTTGTTGAGTTTTGTGTGATTGAAGTTTTCAAGTTTTGGGTTATCTTACGTTGGATGAAGGAAGGATAGAAGAGCCTAAGCTTGGGGATGCCGTGGCATCCCAAGCTATTATCCAAAAAATGAGCAACCAACTAAGCTTGGGGACGCCCCCGAGTGGCATCCCCGCTTTCTTCCAACAACTATCGGTATTTTACTCGAAACTATATTTTTATTCGTCACATGATATGTGTTTTGCTTGGAGCGTCTTGTATAATATGAGTCTTTGCTTGTTTTATTTTGTGTTATAAGTCATCAATCCTTTCTGGACACACTTATTTGGGAGAGCCAAAATTATGTCATGATTTTTTAGAATTGCTCTCTTTGCTTCACTTAAATTTTTTATGAGCAATAGGACTTGCTCTAGTGCTTCACTTATATCTTTTTGAGCACGGTGTGCTTAGTATTTTTGAAGAAATGCTCTCTTGCTTAACTTAGATTTATTTGAGAGTTAGTAAAATGTTGAAGAAATTCTCTCTTGCTTCACTTCAATTATATTGAGAGAAAGAAGAAAAATTATGCTCTTGATCTTCACTTATATTTGTTTGAGCTTATGAAAAGCAACACATGAAAATTAGTCCCAAAGTGATAGATATCCAAGAAGGGTATAATAAAAACTTTCATGAAGATCATTGGACAAACTAAAGTTGATTCTTAGTAATAGTTTTGAGATATGATGATGTGATATGTGAGTTATGTTGATGAGTAATTATGCTTTAGTAAGAATATTGGTGTTAAGGTTTGTGATTCCCTATGCAAGTACAAAAGTCAATAGTCATGCAATGAAATTATATTCTACTTGTGGTGCATTATTCGGTGTTATTTATGCTTAATTCTTGCTTATGAGATTATTCGTTTATTGGTTGGTCGCTTCCCAATCTTTTGCTAGCCTTCACTTTGCACCAAGTACGATCTCTACTTGTGCATCCAAAATCCTTTAAACCAGTTTTGCCATATGAGTCCACTATATCTACCTATATGCGGTATTCTCTTGCCGTTCTAAGCAATTTTGCATGTGCCATCTCTAATTTTCAAAATAAACTTCTATTTTGTGTGTTTGTTTCGCTCGCGGAGCGGTGAGGGGTGGCAAATATTTTCCATGCTGGATGTGTTATTCTCACGATGAGTGTTTATTCACTTGTCATTGCACGAGAGTAAGGCAAAGGTCTTAGGGATGCCTAGTCCCGAAATGCAAAAATGAATTTACTTTATGTTGTCAAATAATAAATTCCTTGGAAAGTGTTGGTATGGAGGGCACCCGTGGATACGATTAGCCATGGAAACTGAAAGTATGGTGGAAAAAGGAATAAACTTTATTTTCTGTTTGGGAACCGCCTATGGCATATCTAGCATGGAAAGTGTTGGGAACTCTAAGTCATTTTCGTTGGTGGGATGGATGCACCTCCCAAATGTTTTATCTATATTTTTTTTGCTTTGAGCTCTGGCACCTCTACAAATCCCTACTTCCATCTGCGAAGGGTCTTTCTTTTACTTTATGCAATTTTTATTTTGAATTTGAGTCTCCATCTTCTCGCATAAAAAGCACCAACTAGGAGGCAATATGATCGTACTTAAGTATTGGGCATAGCTAATATTCGAGTGTGTTTCATGAATGGATCAATGGTTGAGCATGATGGGCTAGGGATAACTTATTTTAGCATTGATATATTGAAAGACTTGGTTGCTTATTGATATGCTTGAGTATCTAAATTATTATGTCAAAACTAGACTATTGCTTTGAATCACATAAAACTCCAATTGTCCATGCTATAAAGAAAATAATATGATATGACATGTTAAGCAGCATTCCACATCAAAAATTCTGTTTTTATCACTTACCTACTCGAGGACGAGTGGGAGTTAAGCTTGGGGATGCTGATACATCTCCAACGTATCTATAATTTTTTGTTATTCCATGCTGTTATATTATCAATCTTGGATGTTTTATAATCATTTTATATCATTTTTTGGTACTAACCTATTGACATAGTGCCAAGTTTCAGTTGCTGTTTTTTCCATGTTTTTTACATCGCAGAAAATCAATACCAGTCGGAGTCCAAATGCCACGAAACTCCACGGAGAATTTTTATGGGCCAAAAGGAACACAACGGGCCCTGGCTGCGGCTGGGGGGTACCCCGAGGGGGCACAACCCACCAGGGCACGCCAGGAGGCCCAGGCGCGCCCTGGTGGGTTGTGCCCACCTCGGGTGCCCCCAGACCGCCTCTTTGCTCTATAAATACCCCAATATTCCAGAAACCCTAGGGGAGTCGACGAAATATTCATCCAGCCGCCGCGGAGTCCAGAACCACCAGATCCAATCTAGACACCATCTCGGATGGGGTTCACCACCTCCATTGGTGCCTCTATGATGATGCGTGAGTAGTTCTTTGTAGACCTTCGGGTCCGTAGTTAGTAGCTAGATGGCTTTCTCTCTCTCTCTCTGAATTCTCAATACAATGGTCTCTTGGAGATCCATATGATGTAACTCTTTTGCGGTGTGTTTTGTTGGGATCTGATGAACTTCGAATTTATGATCAGTTATATCTTTTTATATCCGTGAAAGTTATGTGAGTTTCTTTGATCTCTTATATGCATGATCTCTTATAGCCTCGTATTTCCTCTCCGATATTTGGGTTCTGTTTGGCCAACTTGATCTATTTAGCTTGCAACGGGAAGAGGTACTTTTTAGAGGGTTCGATCTTACGGTTCTTGATCCCAGTGACAGAAAGGGAAACAACACGTATGTATCGTTGCTACTAAGGATAAAACGATGGGGTCTATCTCTACATAGATAGATCTTGTCTACATCATGTCAGCGTTCTTATTGCATTACTCCGTTTCTCCATGAACTTAATACACTATATGCATGCTGGATAGTGGTCGATGTGTGGAGTAATAGTAGTAGATGCAGGCAGGAATTGGTCTACTAATCTTGGACGTGATGCCTATATAATGATCATTGCCTGGATATCGTCATAATTATTTGAAGTTCTATCAATTGCCCAACAGTAATTTGTTTACCCACCTTTTGCTATTTTTCTAGAGAGAAGCCACTAGTGAAACCTAAGGCCCCCGGGTCTTCTTTCTCTTATATTTGCCTTTGCGATCTACTTTTTCCTTACATTTAATTTCAGATCTATTAAACTAAAAATACAAAAATACTTTGCTGCATCTTATTTCTATTTATTTTATTTGGCGTTTGATCTATCAATTTATTACAACTTATTCCCGTCCGCGCGCCGTTTCTGGCGCCGTTACCCTAAAGGGATCGACAACCCCTTTAACACGTCGGGTTGCGAGGTGTTGTTATTTGTGTGTAGGGGTTGTTTACGTTTCTCGGTTCTCCTACCGGTTCGATAACCTTGGCTTCATATCTGAGGGAAATACCTACCGCCGCTGTGCTGCATCATCCCTTCCTCTTTGGGGAAATACCGATGTAGCTTGAAGCGACATCAGGGGCCTGGAGTCAAACTTGAATCTTTCAGTGAATCCATCTAAAGTGATTTCATCTTCAGAACAGAGCAGAGTGAGGCTCTTCCAAGCACGCCGACAGGCTTCATGTGCTACAAATGAATTCTTGGTGGAGAGGTTGCGAATATGATTGACATCTACAAGAAGACTTTGCATCTGACACTTCATCCAATCAGGATGCCTATCCTACTTATGATGAAGAGAAACTAGAAGTTCTCTGTCATTTAGGACACGATCACGCTTCTGAGGCCTTTGAGGTACTGTGCTGGCTGTTGCATCAGTGTTAGCACGATGTGGCAGTCTAAGCTGACCGACAAGGGGACCAGCAGCAACAGTTGTGTGATTGGGCACATGAATGGCTTCAAGTGGTGCTGAGAAGCTCTAGACATCAGCATTGTCTTCATGAACCGGTTCCTTGGCAGGTTCTGGATAGATGGCTTCATGAGACATATCAACTTCAGGCAAGAAGACAACATGATTGCGCACTGAAGCTTGATAGTTGATCGAAGAACGAAGCTTAATCAGCCGCATTATCCATGGTGTGCATAGAATTTTTGGCCAAATAGATCAATTCCTGAGGCTGCCAACTACCTGATGAAGAAGTCGTGAGTGTTGAATCGGATGCCATTGAGAATGTAAAAGGCCAATGTCTTCATTATGCCTTCAATCTTCGCAGAGGAGGAGTGCCCTTTAATTGGCCACAGAGTATGCCACACAATGTGGTAGATGGTGCGAGGCAGATACTCGAGGTCATTGACGAAGAAGTGCATTGGGTACTCAGCATCTGCAGGCAATGGCTTCATCATTCTCAACATTTGGCTCATGTTTGGCTTTGGCTTCTAGAAGATGCTTTCAAGTTCCTGCTCATACAGCTAACAACCTGGCTCATAAAGATCACCAGGAGTGGGCAGGGAAGTAAGCTCGATGAAATCCTGAGCTTTGGCTTCATGGCGAACATCTCATGACATCCACTCAAAGACCCATGTTTTCGGATCCCTGTTATAGCCTGATATGTGCAAAGTGGCATAAAATTGGAGCAGAAGCATTCTAGTTCTCCTTGTCGACGACAAAGGGGAGGAATCCAACATCTCTGAAGCAGTCAAGGGCTTCTTCTAGGCATGGCAGTCCGGCCATGGCATCACAACATAGGCGCTTGTGCGGGAAAATCTGGTCCTGGTTGTATAAGATGCATGAGTAATAACTTCTTTGGAAATGACTCCAGAATCTGTCAGAAGAGATCTTGGGCCATTTGTAGGGGTTCTTGGCCTTGTCGAAAAAAGGCGTTCTGCTCTCTGAAGCTTAAGACGATGAATGAGGTCTGAGTGGTGACGGTGCTTGGAAGCCTTGGCATTCTTGGCATAGGCTTCTGCATCTAAGCCCTTTGCTCAATGTGATAATCATATTGGGGCCCAGGAGCTTCAGGAGGTGTCATAATTGGCCATCCGACACTGATCAGCTCACCTTCATGATTGAAAGCCCTTACCATAGTGTGTGGAACTGGTGGTGCACTAGCAACAACTGATGTGGATGGCTGATTATCTTCGGTGGCGGCATTGGCTTCAGTCTGAAGATTGGCTTCAGGCTGCATATTGTCTTCTGACAATGTCATTGGCTTCACTATGTGTGGCAGCAGCAGCATCAGTGGCTTCAATCATTAGGTGGTCAGGCACAATCACTTCTGGAATCACAACAGGTGCAGCGGGGGGAATAACAACTTGTTATTCTTCTCTTTCATCGGTTGATGCAGCCGGGATGTCTTCAGCCTCTTTGGCTTCAGACTCTTGAGCAGTCGCTGAGGGGATGGCTTTAGGAAACACTTGACGTGCTACTGAGCTTGTGGTGTGCACATCCTCTTCGGGAATGCTTGACATGGAGACCTGTGGCCTTGGGCCTCTGTGAAACCTTCGGAATGAGGGCGGCGCTTGCAGTGATGGAGTAGTCTTCTCCATGTCTTTAGGGGTTGATTGGGGTGTCTCAAGCACTGGAGTAGTGACATGAGCTGGTGGTGTACGCGGTATGACTTCGTCGAGTGGGGAGTTGGGGTGTTGCTCTTCCTAGAACACATCTTGTGTAATTGGCGTCGCGGGACCACCAATGCTGATTTGCTCACTACTCGTGGGAGTAGGCGATGATACCGGTTTCTGGGTTAACTATGGAACTTTAGGAAGGAATTCATCATCATCTCTGGTAACATTGTCATCACGACCAATGTCTTCAGCTGCGGTGGTGTCAACAGCTGGAATCTCTTCAGTGTCATGGGCCTCTGTGGGAGCAGGCTCATGCACAACAAGTCTACGATCGCGGTTGGAGGAGGCAGGTAGGGCAACTGAAATGGGCTCGACAAGCAGCGGCTCCTGAGGAGCAGATGAAGCTTTTGGTGCTTGTGCCCGTCTTGAAGCCTTTGAAGACTTTGTCTTCTGCTTCTTCTGAGATGGAGCGGCATCAGAGGCTTCTTGATGCTTGAGCTTCTTGGCTTCATCCTCTGCATGCTTGGTCTTCTTCCTTTCGGAAGCAGCTGATGGAACTCTTGGCTTCGAGCTCGTCATGCTAGCAGGGAAGACAATGCTTGGCCTTTCTTGCCTTGGAGCCTCGTCTTCGGCTTCAGCTGGCTTCTTCTTCTTAGCGGCCAACTTAGGATCATGCCTAGATGCCCAAGTGCCTTTATCTTCAAGGCTTCATTGTGATCCTGAACACATTTCTTAGCATAGTATTTGAGGCGCTCTCGGGAGCCTTTGGCTTCATCACGACGCTTATGAAACTCAGCTTTCAGGTCAGCCATCATCAACTTGAAGTTCTAAACATCAGTGACACTTAGCTTGGCCATGTGCTTCTTGAAGACATCCTTTTCATGGTCAATCATGTTTTTCTGCTCAATGACATTTTGAGAAACAGCTAGCTCTTTGGCAATGCTGTCGGCGTTCTGGGAACGGGGGTCCCCAGACTTGCCTGTCTGCGGCCCGCGGAGTGGCTAAGCCAGCAGGCCGTACAACCCATCTTCATCAACAAGGCATCCAAGACCCTCGCGAGGGGCCAAGCCTCGCGAGGCGAACGACGCAAGACCTCCTCAGGTGTGGCCTAGTCAGGCAGGCTCACGAGGAGTGGAGATATCAAGGCGGGGCAAACCTCACGAGGCTCTCGTGACGTGAGCCATGACGATCGACACCAGGCAGGCGCCAGCGCACGCAGCGTCCTTGTTTCCTCTTTGGTGCTAAGGAAGCAGGCGCAGGCGAGGAGTACCGAGGCATCATGCAAAGGTTGCTATAATTGGTGCAACGAGACCAAGACCAGAAGGACGGCAAGACGGAGGTCACCGTGGAGCCCAAGACGGCGTCACCACCAGAGCCTTTTGCAGGCGATGACCACTTTTGTCGGGATAGCTTGTACAAGCTGTCCCCCTTCAAATTTGCCCGCCGTTGTTGGCTCCCTTCCCGCTCAATATTT
Organism: Triticum aestivum; assembly: GCF_018294505.1. Lineage (NCBI taxonomy): Eukaryota > Viridiplantae > Streptophyta > Magnoliopsida > Poales > Poaceae > Triticum > Triticum aestivum. The sequence goes on from NC_057799.1 coordinate 189,578,146, forward strand.
GGGAAGAGGACCAGGGCCTATATAAGTAGAGCTAGCCACCACAGTAGGGGCATCGGGCAATTCATCGAGCTGTTCATCCAGCTCTCACTCGCTAAGACACCAAGCACAAGAACACCTCAACCTCAGGAGGCTGTTCTTCCCTCTATACTGTTCATCATCTGCCCAAGAGGCAATCCACCACCACCACACTGGAGTAGGGTATTACACCACAATGGTGGCCCGAACTAGTATAAATCTCGTGTCTTTCTGTGTTGCGATTTCGTCGAGTTCGTCCGCGAGATCTTAGCGAGCTAGGGCATAGATCGGTAGGAGGGAAAGACTTCGCGCGCACCCCAGTGTTTGAACCTTAAGGGTTTGCCGGAACCCCACATCCGACATTTGGCGCGCCAGGTACGGGTGCGCCGTAGCTTCCCTCTAGTCGATCAGTCGATCCGTCGCTCCGTCGCCTCCATGGCGGACGCTCGTCGAGCTCGAGCTGAGCGTCGGGCTGCCCTCACCACCCGCGTTGCTCAGACAGCTCCCGTCGGCGGGCCACCTCGTCGCTCTCCGTCTCCCGCCGCCAACGCTGCCACCGGCCCGGCGGGGAACAGGCAGCAAGCGTCCTCGCTGCATCCTTCGGTGCGGCAGGACGGCCGCACCGCCACTCCGTCGCTGACCCTGGTCGGTTCTTCGTCTCACGCACGCCGCGCTCTCATGGAGGCGCGGGCCGCGCTCCTCGCCGCAAACGAACTCCTGCGCTACCGCCCAGTCGACGACCTCTACGAGGAGTGGCTTGACCGCGTCACCGAGCTCGTCCGCGCCGCAGGGGGCTCCCCGGCGCCGTCCCTCTCTCTGCCCCACCCTCAGCCTGCCACGGGCAACGAGGCTCATGGCGCGCCTCCACCACCTCTGCCCCAAGACGGTGCCTTGGCACCAAGGCGTGTGGCCTCGCGGCTTGATCCGCCACGCCCAGCTCCCGCGCGCGAAGAGAGAAGCTACCAAGAAATCCCGCGGCCGCGAGAAGCAGCACCCGCGCTTCCCGCGCCGCCTCGTCAAGACCGCGCACCGCCCGCAGCGGCGCCGCGCGGACCTCATCAAGACCAAGCTCCACCTCCGAAGCGGGCCCCAGCAACCACGGCTGGCTGCCGCACCTTCACCCCCGAGCTGTGTAGCGTCGTCTGGCCACGCAAGTTCAAGCCGGATCTGCCTCCTCACTACGACGGCACCACCGACCCCGTGGAGTTGCTGCAGCTCTACGAGCTGAGCATCGAAGCGGCCAACGGCGATGAGAAAGTCATGGCGAACTGGTTTCCCATGGCTCTCAAGGATGGAGCCCGCTCCTGGCTCCTGAACCTGCAGCACGGCTCGATCTCCTCCTGGGACGAGATGCGCGACCGCTTCATCGCCAACTTCTAGGGCACTCGCGACCACCCGCCGGCCGCGGGTGACCTGCGCCGCATCAAGCAACAACCAGGAGAGACCCTCCAAAAGTACATCCAGCGCTTCAACAACACTCACCCCAGGATCCCCAAGGTCACGGATGAGGCCATCATCTCCGCATTCTCCGACGGCGTCAGTGACGTCAAGATGAAGGAAGAGCTCACTATCCACGAGGAGCTCTGCACATCTCAGGAGCTGTTCAACCTGGCGACCAAGTGCGCAAGAGCTGAGGAGGGGCGCCTCTCCCTCCTCGAGCTGCCAGCTGCGGGAGCGGAGGAGAAGAAAGCCAAGGCCAAGGACGTGAAGCGCAAGGAAGCGGCAGTGCTCGCAGTGGAGGCCCACACCAAGCAGGGCAGAGATCAGCCCGAGTCATCCAAGAATAGCCGACCGTTCTGCGCCTTCCACAACCTGAACACTCACAACACTAGTGACTGTTAAGAGCTCAGAGCCACACGAGAAGGACGCTTCGGTCGACGCCCCGAGCGCAGCGACCGGGGCTACGGCCGTGGAGGAGGACGTGGGGGCGGACGCTGGGACGACCGTGGCCCGCGCCAGGAGTGGCGCGACAGGCCTCGTGAGAACCGCTGGCAGGACCATCCTCGCGAGGGGGCCTGGAGGGACCAGCCTCGTGAGGATCGCCCCCAAAGCAACGCCAGTCTTCCCCCATTGCCGCCACCAAGAAGGAGCGACGACCACCATCAGGACGAGGGGGCTGGGGGCTTCCAGGAGTCGCGTGCAATCACCTGCATCTTGGGCGGCGCCCAGGCCCCAGCCTCTCAGCGCATCTTCAAACAGTTCGCTCGCGAGGTGAACGCGGTGCTCCCCAAGCTCGAGGCCACGCGCCCGCTCAAGTGGTCCCAATGCGCCATCACTTTCAACTCGGCAGATCAGCTCAAGTGCGCGGCCACCATCGGCGCCCTCCCGATGTTGTGTTCCCCGGTCATCAGCAATGTGCAGGTTACCAAGACCCTCATCGATGGCAGCGCAGGGCTCAACGTCCTATCCGCCGACACATCCGACAACCTCCATGTGTCGTATGAGTAGCTCCAGCCTAACAAGCCTTTCTCAGGGGTGACCGACGGTTCCGCCACACCGATAGGGCAGGTCCGCCTGCCTGTCACCTTCGGAGAGCGCAAGAACTACCGCACCGAGCTCATCGACTTCGACGTCACGCACATCCGCCTACCGTACAACGCCATCCTCGGGTATCCGGCCTTGGCCAAGTTCATGGCAGTCACCCATCACGGCTACAACGTCCTCAAGATGCCAGGAAAGCGGAGGAATCATCACGGTCCCATGTGAAGAGAGAGACGCGGAGTGCTCCCTCGAGCGCGCCTTCCAAGCTGCAGCAATCAACGATCCTGACAGCAGAAGTGAGGGCCCTTCGGAGGCCATCCCCAAGAAGAAGCAGTTGCGCCGCGCAGGACCTCAGGAGGATGGCGTCGCGGCAGGAGCCTCATCAGGATCAGCGTCCGTCCCAGGGGCGCATCACTCCTCGGGCAGGGCTCGGGGGCTTTCTTCTGGAGGGCCTCAGACCTTGCCAACCTCACGAGGGAGGCGCTTGGGCACCACTTGGAGGCGTGCTTCGCGACACGTGTCCCTCAGGAGAGCACAGGGCAAGGAGTGCCCACCACTCAGGAGTTCATCACCAAGACCACTCAGGAGCTGCAAGACGCAAGAGCCATGCGCGGCGACGGCCACTCACGAGGCGCAGCTCCCCATCCAGGCAAGGATGCTGGGCTGCGTGTCTGCATCGACGTCCCAGGGCTCGACAAGGCCGCATCTCAGGAGCGCTTCTGGCCTTCGCGTGTGGGCCGCTGCGAGGGCCGCCACACAACTACGTTCGCATGCCCTTCGGCTTGCCGAGCGTGGCGTCAGCCTATCAGCGCAACATGCGGCGTGTCCTGGCGGCTCAGGAGGCCAGGTATCATGCCGTCCTAGAAGAGATGGAGACGGTCTTCAGGGAACCTCCCGAGCCCCCAGAGCCTCCCGAGGCTCAGGGCCCCGGTGGCTCGTGAAGAGTCATTCCTTCGACGCACGCCTTCAGCTGCACCAACTCTACTTCGTCTTCAGAACCAGGTGACATCTTCCAAGCTTGTTTAGCTGGGAGCGCCCCTCGGGTTGCAACATTCCCAGGCCACATGGGTCCGTCCCTGTGGCATGTATCCATTTTTGCTTATGTCTTTAGCTTACCTTGCCGGGGGCGCCCCTCGGGCTGCATCATCCCCAAGCCGCTCGGGCCGGACCCAGTGGCATGTATCTTCCTGCATTTACCCAAGTTGATCTGCTTTCCATGCTTAACCTGCCTACGGCTATCGCCTGCTCGACCATCGCCTCCCACGGGGCCTTCTCACAAGCACGGCGCTGGTGCATGGGTCCGTCCCTGCCACATCGACAAATCTGAGCGGTTGAGCTTTGGCTCGCGGCACGCCCCGCGCACGTCACCTCACTAGGCCCTTAGTGCCTTCACTTCATCCAGAGCAACCAACGGCAGGCTGGCAGCTATAACGGCAAACCATGTTCTTCTTGTGCCTGTTCAGAGGGATCCCGTGGGGAGGATAGCAGGCGGCACGGTGAGTCTCCTTTTCTCTCGTGCAATTCTCTTACGCGTTAAAGGGGGGCTCCTGAGCATCGCGACTCAGGAGCTCTTACTAGCTCTCCAGCCCTCACCCCCTGGCCTTGACCACGGCATCGCGACCTGCCATACCAGCGGCGGCTGAGCTCGCTCGAGGGCCGGGACCTGAGGACATAGAGAACTAAGGAGAGCACGGGAGAAGGGAAACTCGTATGGGCCAGCCTAGCTATGTCGCACAAGTTGGCGCGCAGCCCTAGCGCAACGTCAGGAATCGCCACGAAGTCAACAAGATAAGTCCCGCTCTCAGATCGGCTAAATGTTTGGGCCTAATGGTCACTCACACCTTGCCGCAACCCCTTTGCGGCCATGTCAACTCCCTTTCTTGCCTTACCATGGCCGCTTGGGCGCTAAGGGGGACCTCCTGAGCATCGCGCCTCAGGGGCTCTTACTGGACCTTGGGCCGCACACCTCCTGGCCTTGACCACAGCACGCGACCTGGCATACCAGCGACGGCTGTAGCCTGCCTGGGGACTGGGACCCGTCAGCGTAGAGCAACAAGCTATCGCGAGGAAAGAAAGGGGGGACCGAGCCTTAACGGGACACGCGTTCACCAAATTTTCATAACAGGGAAGATAAGCACAAAAGACATTACAGACCCTTACATGCCTCCACGGGGCAGTTCATGACTCTTCGCAGGGAACAAAAGCTAAAACTAAGGGGGATCCTATCTACACCCACCCATGGCGGACGCCATCACCAACAGTGGGCCACGGGAGGCCGGCGCCAACCCCATCCAGATCAGCGGCGGCGACTGCCGGACACCGCAGCTCTGCTCCGAGCGCGGCGAGAGCTCGGGGGCACGTAGCTGTCATCGCTCGTCTCCGGAGTCTCATAGAGCTCAGGAGAGCTGCTGGACTCCCAAGGGCTGCTGCTGCTGGAGTGGCCGCGAGCGGAACGCGCGTCAGCCTCACGCCCCTCTCCAGAGCAGCACTCCAGGCGGCGGCCCTCCGCATCAAAGACCTTGAAGAAGAGCGTGAAGGCACCGTCGTACTCAAAGTGGATCGCGAGGGTGCCCCTCGCATGGCAGACCCGCACGATCTCGCCCCAGCCGCGAGTCATGAAGATCTTGCCGGTGGGGACCGCTTCGATCTCCGCTCCAGTCGCCAGAGCGCTGCAGTCGGCGTGCTGCAACCAGAGCTCGAGAGGCCCCCTCGGCGGCATCACGTCGGAGAAGAATCGCGGGAAGCGGATCCAAGAGCTTGGAGGCATCGACGCCCACAGCACCAGCTCGCGCGAGGAGTCCGCGGCATGGATTCCAGGGGCGACTGATACGCCTCCAACGTATCTATAATTTATGAAGTATTCACGCTATTATATTATCCGTCTTGGATGTTTATGGGCTTAATTATGCACTTTTATATTATTTTTGGGACTAACCTATTGACCCAGAGCCCAGTGCCAGTTCCTGTTTTTTCCCTTGTTTCAGTGTTTCGCAGAAAAGGAATATCAAACGGAGTCCAAACGGAATGAAACCTTCGGAAAAGTTATTTTTGGAACGGAAGCAATCCAGGGGACTTGGAGTGCACGTTAGGGAATCAACGAGGAGGGCACGAGGCAGGGGGCGCGCCCTCCACCCTCGTGGGCCCCTCGTGGCTCCCCTGACGTACTTCTTCCTCCTATATATACCAATATACCCTAAAACCTTCGGGGAACAGAATAGATCTGGAGTTCCGCCGCCGCAAGCCTCTGTAGCCACCAAAAACCAATCGGACCCTGTCCGGCACCCTGCCGGAGGGGGAATCCCTCACCGGTGGCCATCTTCATCATCCCGGCGCTCTCCATGACAAGGAGGGAGTAGTTCACCCTCGGGGCTGAGGGTATGTACCAGTAGCTATGTGCTTGATCTCTCTCTCTCTCTCTCTCTCTCTCTCTCTCGTGTTCTTGATTTGGCACGATCTTGATGTATCACGAGCTTCGCTATTATAGTTGGATCTTATGTTGCTTCTCCCCTCTACTCTCTTGTAATGGATGGAGTTTTCCCTTTGAAGTAATCTTTCGGATTGAGTCTTTAATGATTTGAGACACTTGATGTATGTCTTGCCGTGTGTATCTGTGGGACAATGGGATATCACGTGATTCACTTGATGTATGTTTTGGTGATCAACTTGAGTGTTCCGCCCATGAACCTATGCATAGGGGTTGGCACACGTTTCGTCTTGATTCTCCGGTAGAAACTTTGGGGCACTCTTTGAGGTTCTATGTGTTGGTTGAATAGATGAATCTGAGATTGTGTGATGCATATCGTATAATCATAACCCACGGATACTTGAGGTGACATTGGAGTATCTAGGTGACATTAGGGTTTGGTTGATTTGTGTCTTAAGGTGTTATTCTAGTACGAACTCTAGGGCTGTTTGTGACACTTATAGGAAACCCAACGGAATTGGAAAGAATAACTTTGAGGTGGTTTCGTACCCTACCATAATCTCTTCATTGTTCTCCGCTATTAGTGGCTTTGGAGTGACTCTTTGTTGCATGTTGAGGGATAGTTATATGATCCAATTATGTTATTATTGTTGAGAGAACTTGCACTAGCGAAGTATGAACCCTAGGCCTTGTTTCCTTAACGTTTATGACACTTTTACATTGTACCTGTTTTTACATTTTTCAGATTATCACAAAACTATACTACTCCATATGGCACTGTATCACCAATCTCTTGCGCCGAACTATGTTCACCTATCACTACAAAAAAAAGACACATCCGTGACATTTTGGGCCGAACGAAAAAAATTCTGTCATACATATGACACTTCTATGACGATAATTGTGACAAAACCCGGTATCATCATAGATGTGGTGGGCTCCTACTTCTATGACAAAAAATCATGACAGAAAATGGTCTTTTCGTCCTGGGCAGGCCGGAGACGCGGCTGCATGACATTCTTTGGGCCGTCCATGACGGGAAAAACCATGGTAGAAGCGAGGGGGGGAATTTTGGGGAGTTCCCGGTTACGGTGGGAGGTCGGGGGCCGAGCGATGCGCGTTTCTCTCGTACACGTACGCGCGTGTGTGCGAGGCGTTGGCTCTAACTGAACCCGAGCGAGGCGTTGGGCTCTAACTGAACCCGAGCGATTGCACTGCAGGCTATGCGTTACTGAACCCGAGCGATCGATCGATGGCTGTTAACTGAACCCGATCGAGCGATTCCTTCGCTACTGCTGCTAACTGAAGCCGATCGATTGGATGAACAGTGAGCGTTGCCGGGGGGGTTGCATGAACAGTGAGCAGTGGCGTTGCCTCTGGATGAACAGGACCCCGTGATGTGGAGGGCTGGATGAACAGTAGACGGTGGAGGGGTGCCCGCGGAGGGGTGGTTGAACAGGACCCCGTGGTGGAGGGCTGGATGAACAGTAGACGGTGGAGGGTGCCCGTGGAGGGGTGGTTGAACAGTAGCCGGTGGAGTAGCGCGCGGTGGAGGCTGGATGAACAGGAGCCCGTGGAGGCTGGAGAGGTCGACGGTAGCCCGTGGAGGCTAGAGGAGGTCGACGGTGGAGATGAACAGTATCCCGTGGAGTCCCGTTTTGCGGTACGCCACACCCCTCCCGATCAACAGGACCCCCGTTTCGACCGTAGCTCCAACACAAGTCTGTTTCCTCCGTTTTGCGGTACGCCACACCCCTCCCGATCAACAGGACCCCCGTTTCGACCGTAGGAGGTCCGTTTCCTCCGTTTTGCGGTACGCCAGACCCCTCCCATGAACAGGATCCCGTTTCGAACGTGGCCGGTCGAACACAAGGCTTTCCTCCGTTTTGCGGTACGCCAGGCCTCGTTTCCATCGCCTGTTCCGTCCAAGCCCTCCCGATGACGACCACGCATTCCGTTCCGACCCAGCCGGTTGGCTCCCACGCGTTCCGTTGCCTCCCGATGAACACGACGCATTCCGTTGCCTCCCCATGAACACGACGCATTCCGTTGCCTCCCCATGAACACGACGACGACGCTGTTTCTCCGTTCCGACCCAGCCATGTACACGAGCCCTGGCCGTACGTATGCGCGAGTAGGCGTTCGAGACCCTGCCCGTATGTACGTACGTGGCCGTATTTTCTTTCTTGCACCCTGGCCGTGTACGTACGTGTACATGCTACGTGCGCGCCTCTACTACGACACGTACGCGCCTCTACTACGACACATGCGCGCCTCATCGACCAGTATATATGTACGTACACGTTCGACCAGAATGACAACGCTACGTACGCTTCGACCAGGTGGGTCCCACTGTCAGGCACTTCCTTGCCTGCGAAGATGTAGCTGGTGGGTCCCAGCAGTCAGGGGGCGAATCGTTTTTTTTTGCCCGGACGCACTTCCTTGCGTGCGAAGGTGTAGCTGCTGGGTCCCAGCAGTCAGGGGGGAATCGTTTTGTTTTTTTGCCCGGACGCACTTCCTTGCGTGCGAAGATGTAGCTGGTGGGTCCAGCAGTCAGGGGGCGAATCGTTTTTTTTCGGACGCACTTCCTTGCGTGCGAAGATGTAGCTGGTGGGTCCCAGCAGTCAGGGGGAAACGTTTTTTCACGAAATACGGTGGCCCCGGTGGGTCCCCGCTGTCAGGTGGAGGAATAATTATTTTGCGCGTAATAAGGAGGCACTTCCTTGCTGCGGCCGTGGACCCAGCTGTCAGCCTCTCCACGTACAGTCCACGTCCGATGGAAGCCATTCCTTGACCACGTTGACCACGCCGCGCCGAGAGCACCAGGGCGGTGGACGACGGCGAGGCCTAGGAAGGGGACGACGCGGAGCCGGGGAAGACGCGGCAGTGGATGCCCACGCGTAGAGGAGTATGAGGGTTCACTCGTTCGGCTGCGGTGTGAGGCTGCCGTCGCCGCAGAATAACAGGGGGTGTGGGTGCGTAGAGGGATGGCCTGGCCAGCGGTGGGAGTAGTAGGGGCGGTGAGGCCTCCGCGGCATCACAGCCGGCCACGGGCGGCAGGAGCAGGCGGCACGACCGGCGCTGCTTTGGGCGGCTGGAGCAAGAAGACCAGAGGTTGAAGAAGCACTACGGCCGTTGGATGGACATCGTACGGTCACTGGAGCTAGAATCGTTCATATATTGACTAAAGTTGACAAAGGCCTCCGTCCCAGTCAACTTAGTAGGCCCACAAGTCAGCCTCCCACCAAGGTGGGTCCCAGCTAGCAGGGGGTATTCATTTTTTTGTGCGTAATAAGGAGGCACTTCCGGTGGGTCCGAGCTGACAGCGGGGGGAACGTTTTTTTCGCGAAATACGGTGGCCCGTCCTGTGGGTCCCAGCAGTCAGGGGGAAACGTTTTTTTCGCGAAATACTGGTGGCCCGTCCGGTGGGTCCCTGCTGTCAGGTGGAGGAATAATTATTTTCCGCGTAATAAGGAGGCACTTCCTTGCGGCTGCCGTGGACCCAGCTGTCAGCCTCTCCACGTACAGTACTCTTCCGATGGAAGTCGGTCGTTGACCACATTGACCACGCCGCGCCGAGAGCACCACGGCGGTGGACGACGGCGAGGCCTAGGAAGGGGACGACGCGGAGCCGGGGAAGACGCGGCAGTGGAAGCCCGCGCGGAGAGGAGTACGAGGGTTCACCGGTTCGGCTGCGGTGTGAGGCTGCCGTCGCCGCAGAATAACAGGGGGTGTGGGTGAGTAGAGGGATGCCCTGGCCAGCGGTGGGAGTAGTAGGGGGCGCTGAGGCCTGCGCGGCAGCACAGCCGGCCACGGGAGGCGGGAGTAGGCGGTCCCGCCGGCGCTGCTTTGGCGGCTGGAGCAAGAAGATCAGAGATTGAAGAAACACGACGGCCGTTGGATTGACATCCAACGGTTACGTCTGCTAGAATCGTTTGTTGACGTATATAATAACTAAAAAAATCTTGCATACGCGTCAACTAAACAGGCCCACAAGTCAGACCACTCCCTCTTTTTTTAATAATTTATATATAGCTCATGGCAACTTCTTATGCAATTTATTGCAGTCGTTTTTTTGGTTGGCCAGGGCCAATTTCGCATATTTCTGTGGGTTCCAAACTATTTTTAATACCGAAATGTCGAGCCAGATTTAAAGTACTTTGAAGATATATTTAAATTAGGTTAATGCCCAGTGAAATAGGAATCTGAAAATGTGAAAAAATTCAGAAATTATAAAGTAATTGCCAATTTGTCATCTGTTTTTATATTTACAACCCATTTCATATTACTTTCAAGATTTGCAGGCGTCTTGAAAGAGTTGCAGCCCATCAGGGCGTAGAAAAATAAGTAGGCCTGGATTGGGTATTCTTCAGAAAAAATAAACTGGGCTCATTTTCACAAAGAAAAAATAGCTGGGCTGGTCACATGGTGAACATAAAATATAAGCCTGGGCTAGACGGGCCACAGCCCAGTTCAAACCCTGCTCCGTCTCAACAATACCAAACAAAAAAATACTGCTCGAGTAGCTACGTCCCAGGTGTCAGCCGATCTTGTGCTGTTCTCTTGTCTATTGACTATATACGCTCACAATGTCGTGGGTCCCAGATGTCAGGAAAACACTAGGAGGAAGCATTTTATTTTTCCATACGCTGACGTGGTGGGCCCCTACTGTCATCCTCTCCACGTACTTCTGCCGATTCCTGTTGTTTGTTGACCATGTTGACAACGCGAGAGGGCGGCGCCGCGGCGAGCGCACCAAAGCGCGCGGAGGACGTCGGCGTTAACGATTTAGGAGACGGTGGGGCGGCGATGCGTGCGCTGAGGCGCAGCCAGCCGTGGGAGGCGGAAGCAGGCGGCCCCGCCGGCGCTGGTTTGGTTTTGGCGGCTGGAGGAAGACAGGACTGAAGAAACACGACAGACTGTAAAAGCAGCAGGAGTACTTAACAACCTTAACTGAAACCAGCAGGGGCACTTAACAACCAAAGCTGAAAGCAGTATGAGTACTTATACAGGTTCAACCGTACAAAGCACGCCTCGAACAGTGCTACTTTGCCTACAGTTAACCAAGGGTGAGGCCGCCAAGCCCCAGGACAAGGCCCAGGCGCCACCCCGCGCATCCACAACCTTCTGAAAGCGGCTTCATCTCGCAACGTGGTCAATAAACAGGATATTCGCTTTAGAGCCATGGAAAAGCATGAACATAATCTTCTGTCCTATTCTCCAAGATGGACGGGCCTTCATTATTTGAGACCACCCATGAATAAGTATCTTTTCACCTCCAAGGGGAATTGAGTAGGTCGACATAAACATCATGTTGTGACCAAGCGCAAGTCTGACCCGACCATGGTCAGGCATCTGTATAGGAACAATAGAACTCGGCAGTTCCTGTTTCAAGAAGATCACAGCTGTAAAACTGTGTATAAGCAATAGTTTATGAACAACATATATAACAGAAAACAGCTCGTACCATAAGTTTCTCGACACAGTTGGACCTGTTCAACGAGTGCAGCAGTGGCACACATATCCCACGTGGCCTTCCACCATTGAAACGCCCCACAAGGACCTCAAGACGATCAATAAAGTGTAGGAACTTGTGGATGTCGATCCAGTCAACTTCAGTGCCATTAGTAACAGCCGAGTTATTACAGAGTAACAAACGAGCAGACTGCTTAACTCTGAAAAAACCTACACGTGCCACCAATTATAAGAAAATATTAGTTAGAAGTAGCATCTTCGTGAGAGATTCGTTGCTACTTCTAAAGTTAAATTGTGATTAGTTAGACAGAATAGGTGGATTAAGAAGTAATCGAGGCAACAAGCAAGAACCAGATACAAAACTAACATGGATGAACAATTGGAACGACGTCGGGGTGGAAGATCGCAGTGAAGATGAGACCAGGTTCTGCTATTTCCATCAACATTCGTGCGCCAACTTTCAGTCCGTAACACTTGAGAAAGTTTATCCAAGTTCGGCCATAAAAAAGCAGCGATCTTCTTGGTTCATGAACCCAACTCGGAACTTATATCCATGGCTTGTCTTCACTGTGACCATTAAACTAGTGTATTCAGTTATGGCAAGGCCGAGCATCTTGAGTACATGTGTTCTGGCAGAGCAAATAATACACTGCAGGAAAAATAATATGAGAACACAGCATGTTCAAAAAAACCCCACCCTCCCGGATAGAAAAGAGGATTCTAGGAACATACTGTGCGCGTTTCAAAATGCTGTGTTAGGATGAGAAGGAACAAGTGTGGCGTCTCGCCGAGGGCGCAGAAACCTGTAGGGTACTCGCACTTTGGGCACTGCAAATGAAACACACTAGATTCAGTAGGAAGAAAAATGCATCAACGGCGGCGGCTGCCATCCTAGGATTACCTGCGACCAAGGGACTTGGATTTATCGGGGATGGATGAAGAATTCGTACCTGGTTCTCCATGAGAAAACCCTATGCAATCGCCGAGAGGGGGTTTTCTCTGAACAAGCAGACGAGGGAGAAGGGGATTCAGGCCCAGTGAAATATTGCCGCTTCGTCCGTCCAGCTTACTGCTAAAGCTGGAAAGGGGGGTTGTGATTTGACGGCTCATTGGGCATTACTGCGGCGCTACGACCGGGGTGTGTCTACCGTGAAGTTGTGCACTCTAATTTGTGCATATGGCACGTGGACCCCGTTGCCGGTTGCCCCACATATCAGCGAAAGGAAGTAGAAAGACAGGAGTAACTAGTTACACATAAATATATTTTTTGACAGAGAGATACTCCCTCTGTAAAGAAATATACAAATCTTTTATATCACAGGCTCACCTTGCCGAGAAATATACTCCCTCTGCAACGCACGGGCATTATGGGGGTTCAGCTTTTTTATGGGGGTTCAGCTGAGAATATAATACTCAGATAGGCTCACGGTTCTGGACTTTGGGCCGCAGGCCGACCCTGCATGTTTGGGGGCCCATGTGTTCTACCTCAGCGCTTTTCATATTGCAAGCGATCGGTACGGCGCTGGTTTTAGATGCTGTCGCAAGGCGAATACACAAAATTGAATAAAGCACGGCAGCTGTTGGAATGAAATCGAACGACAGTTCCTAACCAGCAATCAGAGTTGCAATTCTATCAACGATATACCATGTGATAAATAATACTGTCGTACTACTTATACACACAGGACACTTGTTTCACCATGCCAGATTATTACATCAAAATCTCTCGGAGGATAGATCAGTTCGGCAGTTGCGTGCTGCTACTGAAGAATTTCAAAGTTGATTTGGACCAGCTCTCCTTGCCGAGAAAGTTCGATTTTGACATCATCCCCTACCGCAAGATATGATTTAGATTTGAACCTTGACCATCCTTTAGCATCAATCATCATGCGACCATCCTTTGTACTTACGGTATATTGAGCAGGTTCATTCACACCAAGGCTGCGCATGGTAAGAGAAACTTGGCCGCGGTCGCCCGGATTGTTGAACGACTCCCTCGTTGCTCTAGGAATTCTCTGTTTGCAAACAAGAAGACATACCCAAACAGTTAGATCAACACAGTGAATCATGTGAAACAACATGGAAAGAAAAAAGAACGAAGCACTTGGGCGGCCAATGCTTACCAAGAAGGTGGACATGTCGGTTTTTGTAAGGACTTTGGTATATGAAGTGCGAACTGCAGCCCAGTCTGTTGCCGGTGCAACTGCACGGGCCGGAGCAGATGCAAGTGCAAGTGTTGGTGCAGGTGCCGAAGCCGCTGCTGCTGCCGGAGATGGTGCTCCTTGTAGAGCTGGTGCCGGTGTCGGAGCAGGTGCCGGTGTCGATGCCCGATCCTCCGGTAGATCAGACTGATCCGCTGACGCGGTCGGTGCCCAATCCTCAGCTGGATCAGACTGAGCTGCTGCCGCTGTCAGTGCTAGAGCAACTGCCGGTGCTCGATCTGTGCGAGACAGCGGCGATCGTGTCTGGTCTGCTATGATCAGCTTTCTAACTTGACTAGGATCCGTGACCGTGATCCAGTTTTTTTCTTCATTTCTTTTAAACGCGAGAAGGACTAATTGTGGCGTTTTTGTTAAACCAAACTGCAGTTCATCATAGGGATTCAGCTTGTACTCAGACAACAGACTGATCCAATTTTTTCCAGTAATATAAGTGATGGACAGTGCCTTCGTTACTGACACGACATAAGAAGTGAAACCTGCAAAAATAGCCATCGTAGAGCAAACCAAACGGTTTATTCTGTGATGAATGTCACATGGCAAAACCTGCATCGTAAAATTGCAGGAAAAGAAAGAAAACATGACATTAAATCAATAAGATTTAGACAGTAAATCAATAAGATTTACTTGATGTGACACGAGTGAATCCTTACCAGGAAATCACTATGTTGAAGTACTAAACAGAAGATTGATCGTCCAACTACGCGTGGCATGCAGGGGCCCCGCCTACTCCCACAAGCAGGACAGTCCAAAGGTCGTGACAAATCGTATGGACCGAACATCCATGGGACTGGAAATCCTGGTGGGTGCGATAAACCCTGCAATGCATACAGATATTGGAGTGTAACCATAATTGATAAACCGTCCTCACAAAAAATATGATCTGGATACTTCAAAATATACAGACTGAATTGAGTGGACAGACATTAACATAGACCGTTCTCAGGACTGACCACACACCAAAAGCGGCAGTACTAATAAACAATACAGGGTTCACAAACACAAATCAAGTACTGAACAATAGTACTTACTACAGACAAGCAAAGTTGCACTAACTAAACTCTGCAGACTATTTCTTGCCACCGACCTACGGGATGAACCCCGCATAACTGACTAGGCCATGGACTTCGTGTGAGATGTCTACATGCACCATCACCATCTTGTCAACCTTGGAGAACCTAACAGAGTGGTCTTTCCACTCATAAACATGATGATGAAGACAGGCCGCATCAGATTTGTTGGGAAGCTTTACAAGAACCACACCCTTCGTAATCGAAGGCACAGCCAGGAAATTGTTGTGGTCAAGTACAGCCTCGAGAACACGCCTGACAACAATGCTACAGGAAAACACTAGTTCAGGACACGTGGCGACAAGGACACAGCAGCTGGATAGTTCAGCAGTAGAACTCATCATCAGGTCTTCCAGTTCACACGGCATGACTTTGAGAACTTCATCTCCACCGCGGACCTGGTTCTAATTCAAACAGAAACCATATTTTATTACTACCTCCGTTCAGAAATATAAGATGATTTTCGATATTATACTCCATATATGACTACATATACGCACAGAAATGAGTGAACAAAGACACTAGAACATGTCTTCAAAGGCATGAGAGCAGAGGGATTACATGCAATATCCATAACACAAGTTACTGAGGCAAATATACCCTCTTAAAAGGTAGCATTGATGTTCATAAAGTACTCCCTCCGTCCCAAAATTCTTGTCTTAGATTTGTCTAGATACGGATGTATCAAGTCACATTTTAGTATTAGATACATCCGTATCTAGACAAATCTAAGACAAGAAATTTGGGACAGAGGGAGTAGTTGAAAGTAATCTATAAGAAATCAGTGTCAACCTCTCGCATGTTTTGGTCAAAAGAGGAATTTAGAACCGTCATTTGGCACACTAAAATCACATGCAAGATCACCCAGAAAGTTGTACTACCAGTACTAGTACTGCGTGTTAGATGAAAAAACACGATCAAGATCGAGAAAAAGATCGTCAACAAGAGACATTACCTGGACTTGCTTAATGAGGGATCCCGGAGAGGGGGGCTTGGACAGGGCGATGGCTTTGAGCTTGTCTGCGGTAGTCTCGGCGGGGTGCTTGCGCTTCTTCGTACCATGAGCCTCGACGGTTTTGGCCAGAGCCATAGACATCACGTCGGCCGGTGCTCCGGCGTCCATCCAAGAGAGGAAGCTGAGAGAGAAGAGTGAAAGGAGGAACGAGATGAGGGAGAAGCGAAGCGAGTGGGGGTTTTCTTCAAGAGAGGAAGCTGAGAGAGAAGAGTGAAATGATGGTTGCTTCGTCCGTCCAACTTACTGCTGGAAAGGAGGGGGTTTTGTGATTTGACGGCTCATTGGGCATTACTGCGGCGGTTCGATCGGGGTAGTCTACCGTCACTCTACTACGGAGTAATTTAGTGCATGGCTGGTGGACCCAGGTGCTGGCTGTCCCACACGTCGGCGAAAGTGAGTAATTTAGTGCATGGCTGGAGGAGGATCCGCACGGTAGAGCGTGTCCACTGTTTTTCTGAAGAAAAAAATGATTACAGCAAGCGTTTCCACTCTTACGACGGAGGAGTGCGAAACACGGCAGCCACTTGAACATACACAGTGCTCCTACTACTAGGCATGTGCAGTGGTTCATACGTCAGTACTACACAATCTTGTTGCTAGTGTAGTAAGATATGACGATAACAAATGATGTTGTGCGCATGTCAACTACTCCTATATGTAACATAGTACCGCTTTTTCGACTGTCCGGTCGAGAATGAACGGTGAGATCAATGTTAACAGAACTAGGTCCACAGCGCACGGAGAGTACGGTGCTACAGTACTCCACGAAACATGAACCATATGAAGCACGAATAGTGTTAGGCAGGGTGTATGAAGGGTGCACGGGATGGGAGCAAAAGTTCCCTTCTCGACCCACTTTTGGGTGTTTGGCAGAGTGCATGAAGGGTGCATGAGTCCACACTAGTAGGTTGACAAAAATACACGAAGAGGAAACAACTATATTGAGATGAGAATGCAACCAAACACACCCACACGCTTTGTGCTACAGTGACTGATCTGCACCGTCTGAGTTTGATCCAACGGTCATGTTGCGCCGAGACATGGACATGCCCATGCAGAGGGCGCCTAAACACCACCGAAGTCCCTCTGCTTCTCGAGGCACGACGTTGGTGATGCAGGGTGCAACCGCCCGCAGAGCCCGCTCCCGGTCGACGGGAGCCAGCTCGTCAAAGACGGCGTCCAATGGCACGAATGGATTCCGGTGACGGAGCCCTGAAAGGATTCGCCCGGCAACGGCGACGGCAGCCCGCAACCCCTCCTTGTCCAGCTCAGCCCCCACCATCGCGCGGAGACGGCTCAGCTCCTCGGAGATATAGGTGAAGAAGGAGACCAGGTCAGGAAGCCGCAGCTCGTTGAAGTCGACCGGGTGGTCGAACGGGTTTAGCCCGACGGCCGGCATCGTCGCGCTGGCACGACGGTAGGCATCGCGCAGCCGCAACACGTGCGTGGCAACTTGGTTCACCAAGTGGCTGAGGCGATCCTGGACCTCGTCACGATCGGCCCGCTCGCGCTCCAGCCGGCTCCCCTGACGGCCTATCGTATCTCCCGCTTTCTGCAGCAACGCCGCCGACGCCTCGAGCATCTTTGTGGTGGACGCCTGCCGCTTTTGAAGCTCCGTGAACTCCCGCACATAACGGAGGAGCATGGCACTCCTCTCCTCCTTGAGCTCACGGAGCTCCACGTCCTTGGCCCTGAGCTCCGCATCCTTGGCATGGAGCTCCTGTGTCAGGCGCCTCACCTCGGACTCCGTGATCTGCTGCGCCGCCATGGCACCAGGTAGAAGCAATGGGGAGAGGAAGCAAAGGGGGCGAAACGGCTGAAAGGCAATGCAATCTACGGGAAGGCGGAGGGAGCGGGGAATCTTTTGGTTTTCACCACGGTAAAACACCAGTCGACGACTTCTCACATCAGGGAGCAGTGGGTTTTTACAGGCGGAGTCATCGTGACTAATTGCTGCCGCGCCTGCTCCCGTCAATCAAAAAATTAAAAATCCTGCCGCGCCTGCTCCCGTCAATCAAAAAATTAAAAATCCTGCCGCACCCAAACACCAGAGCAACGCCGCGGTGGATATTTAAATTTACCTGCCGGCAAGTAGATAAAAAAGGGGTGAAAAAACAAATGTGGCGGCGGCCTAGCTAATCGGTCGAACTAGCCCAACTAGCTAGCCACCGTGCTTCACTGATGTACTCGGCGGGAAAGGTGGTCTTTCGTGATTTGACGACTCATTTACTTGCTTCGGCGCTACGACCGAGGAGGACCCAGAAAACGCGCGGTAGGGCGTCCCACGTCAGGAAGAATATATGCGTGCACCACCCGGGAGGACCCCGAAACCGCGCGGTAGGGTGTGCCACGTCTCGGCACGGAGGAAAAATGTGCGTGTAAAAATATACTGTATCAGACGTAGTACCTATGGTTCGACCTCGGGACCCAGCCAGTCGGTCGAAAACACCCCACTAGCCACACAGCTTCATCATGCAAACGTGGCACGGAGGATAGATGTGGTTAGCTCCGTCTCGACCAGCCACAACGTCTCTTGTTCTAGGCGATTCTTCTATTTTCCAAGCTTTTTTTAGTTGTAATAACACCACGGCAAGCTAGCGCCGCTCTTCGTGTGTGCCCGTGCAAAGGTTAGACGATGGAGAGAAGAGAGATTGAGATCGCAGACCTGGGACCCACCAGTAAGTGAGACAACGGTCATGCACGTGTTGACGAGGCACTCCCTCTACTCTACTCAACGCAAGTACTGTATAAAATCAAGTTATGGGACAAAGCCAACAACCGTTCGTTTTTTCAGGCTATCGACTTACGCTTTGTAGTCCAGGTTGCCAGTTCGAATCTCGTCTTTCAGATTTGTTAGTTTTAGGTCCAAATTTGATTAATGACAAGTGGGACCCCCGTGTGTTGTTCCGATATTTCAGTGTAGGATGGTTTTTTTGAACAAACACTTTGCGCGGTTAGACAAGTAACGGCACGAGTTACACGTATTTTGCAAGTTTACGAACAAAAATGACAGCGGCATAGAATATCACATCCACCCCGCAGCTTAGATACTATGGTGATACGAGTTTTTACACCGTTGGAAGTGAGATCCAATGGCTTGGGAGTAGTCTTTGTAATTATGCGCAATTTCCAAACTCTCCAAA